>NC_064848.1:201406461-201621336 GCF_024139225.1 Suncus etruscus | reverse complement strand
TCATTTCTCTCTAAAGTACCCTGGATGACTGCAAAAAGACCGACACATGTTAATCCTAAAAATGATGTAAAATCTAGCATTATTTATTACAATGTTATCCATTCACTTATACCTTCCCATACTCTTTAATTTTATCTATATATAAAACTTATACCTACAGCAATGTATATGGTCACAGAACAATTAATCATGCTGATTGAAGTAAAAAATGAAAGCAAATACCAAATGATCTCTCTGCTATATCAAATATAATACAATGTAGGAAGGGAAATAACAAGTGGCAGATAGATAATTGGGGGTGGTCTACAGAATTGAATTCACTAAAAGAGTAGGAACAGATGGGAGGGGACCTAGACACAGTGATGAAGGAATGTTAATAGGTTGGTGGTAGGTTTGGTGTGGGGACATTGTATGCCTAAAACCTTGTTATTAATAATTTGTAAACCATGGTGCTTCAGTAAAAATTAGATAAACAAAATAGGATCAGAGAGAAATAGTATAGGAATTAAAGTGCACACTTTCCATATAGCTAAGCCTAGTTTGATTCCCATTACTACTTGGTCCTCTCTCTGAGCAATGCCTGGTGTCACCTGGAGGCTCCTGAACATAACCAGATTAAATTTATGCTATAAAACAAGAAAGGACATATAAAGAAATAAAACCAGTCCATTCTAAGCATTTCCCATAATGATGGAGCTAACTCAGAAATTTCTCATTGCCATTGGCCTGTATAGGTGGTCCTCACTTGAGCTCCTGATTGTTGAAAAGGCCAGTATCTGCTTTTCTTATCTGTCCCTCTCCCTCTGTTCCATGCTTATTTGACTCATTCCTTGTTGTTTTTGTCCATCTGTTTATAATATTTGCATCTTGATCCTGAGATTCCAATAACTCCTTATCTATTCTGGGCTGGTGTCAGACTTTATGTTTCTGCCACTCAAGCCATTGATATATGCGTGGGAATCCAGAGAGCTCCACAAGAAGACATCTCATCATTGTTCTTTTCCTTTCCACATACCATTCTTCACTATCCTTCACATCTATGTAATCAACACCACACATTCTTACCCATTTTGGGATCTTCACACTCCTGTGACCTTCCACATGCTTCCCCTCCTGTCTGTGTCCAGTCCCCTTGTCATCATGTAAAGATCAGCCCTATTTTTACATTATCTGTTATACCTGAGATCTACTGTGCCAATCATTCAGCCTCTTGAATAGCCTCTATGCTAATTGCCATTACTCATTATGCATTACTAATTCATCTTTGCTCTTAACCACTACTCTTAGTGCAACTCTGCATTTATCAAGGAGATTATATTATTCTATTCTATTCTATTATTTGCTGAATTCCATCTCCCTCCAGACATGACATTGAAGATTAAAAATAAAATAAGTGAGAATTGATCTGCCTAAACCAACCCAGCAGGAAAACATGGGTGGATGTTTGTTGGACATCCAGGGTCAAGTATTGTTTGTTCCAAAATAACAGAGTGGTGTTTTTTCTCCCTGTCACCAAGGCTGTTAGAAAACTTTACTGAGCTCAGCTTTTGTCTCAGTGAGGACTTCCTACATAAACCCACAGGCCCAGGAGTCACTCTTCTAGGCCCTTAGGAATCCATTCTGGCTGGTGGAAATTGGTGTGATTGCTGCCACTGCAAATTGTGAAAAATTACAGAACAAAGTTCTGGTGAAGGAAGGCCAATGAAAGTCAGCTTCATTGAAAAATGAGTAGCTTTCAATGAAAAGAGGACACTGAAGTAGGCAAGACTGTTGTGAGACCAGCTTTTTTATATACCATTTGAAAGTGTGGATCAGTCCATTTTAGGTATTGGATCTAGTGTCCTTTGGTGTTTCATCAACACCAATATAGGACCCTAGAAAGATATCATTAAAATGAAGCAAGCAGTGCATATTCACATTGCAAGAGATAATAGAATATACTTCAGCTTGATCATGACTATAGGAACAAAAATGGCATCTTAAGTGAAAATAGTGTATAAAAATATATCAATATTTGCATAATTATATTTATGTGTTCTATCTAGCTGTCTCTATATGAATATATTTCAATGTCTCCTTATAATTTTTTGGATAAGAAACATGGAGAAAAATTGATCCATTTCTTATTACTGCTTCTGTATTGGAGACATTGTATTTTAATTTTCATTTGATTTATAAATGTAAGAGAAAATTATTCTTTGGATGTGAGAAAATAGCTAGTTATGCATGTAAAATAATGAAAATGGCATTTTAATATGTAGTATAATTGAAATCATTATGATTTTATGCAAATGAATAGTTTCAGGGGGTTTTGCTAAGACAAGTAGTCTCTAGGGCCACTAATCAGTGTTAAAATGTTAAGTGGCCCTTTGCATGCTTTTTTATTAGGAAAAAATATAATTGTTACTGCCTCCTTCCATGGAGAAAATGCCAGAGGTGTGTGTGTGTGTGTGTGTGTGTGTGTGTTTGAAAGCAAGCATTAGAAACAAACAATATAGTTTTCTTTTAGAAACAAAACCTGTGTTTAGAATCCAAAAAGTAAAGTAATCGCTCTGGAAACTATTATCGTCAGTAATTCCATGTCGATTAGTTCACGCTCCCATGTCTCCAGGACCTGGGAAAGTGTAACAAAAACAAAGGTTTGTTTGAATAGGAGGAAAAGATGCTTTGGTGCTCAGGACCCTTCTTGTCTCTGGCTAAGTCACAGTACAAGGTGACAAGAAATTCTCCATTGCCTCAAATCTGTCTTAAATATCGACTTGCACCAGGATCTCTGGGTTCTCTTATTCTGAGTCCTCAATTGTTGTTATCTGGAACACACTCCACTTGGGAGAGTTACCTTCTGGTCAGAATCCACTTTTACTCTGTTTCCCATTTTCTTAATAATGCTCCTTCCTCCTCCAGCTCATTGGAAACCCTCAGGCTCCATTGGGTCTGGGCACCCATGGGGTAAATGGGGGTGGGTGTAGTACAATTGTCTGCCTGCCAGGCCCTCCCCAGAGGGCATTCTGGCCACTGTGTCCAGCCACATGGCGCCTTCTTCTGGGACCACCTCCCTGTCTCTGGACTGAGATCAAGGATGGGATTAATGCCTGATGGCCACCACGAGGTCTCGGGTACCTGGTGGGGAGTTTTCTCTGCAGTTTGTAGATGTATTACAGAGATGAAAAGAGCAATTCTTGAAACAATAACAGTGAGCTGAGGGTATAAACAGGGATACTTTGGAGTTCTCAATTCTGCTTCTTTTCTGTTTTGTTTTATTGCAATGACATGGCACTATAACATTAGATCAGCCTTTGGTATGTGTCACTGATGAGCAGCTTATATAATTACAGCATCAAATTCATCATTAACTACTCTCCTTCAACTTATAAATGTCCCCTTTGTGCTGAGAAACCTGCCACTCTTCTCTTGCCCCTTCCTTCAACACTAATTATTCTGGGTTGACTTTCATTTTAGCTGAATTCTGTTTCTCTATGTGCCATATCTGAGTGAAATTATACTGTTTTGTCTTTCTGTCTCAGTCTTTGCGGTGAACATAATGCCCTATAGGTCCAACTATTATCTTGCTAATGGAAGGCATTAGTCCTGTTTTTTAATAGTTAAACCATATTCCAACATGTTTCTTGAAGACCTCCAATTCTGCTTTTAGCAGCAGTCATTTATGAAGGAATTTGGGGCTCCTATGGTACTAAGGGACTACTCCTGGCTCTGTGCTCAGGGGATAGCTTCTGGCACTACCAAGGATTTAGCTAAGGTGTCAGCACCCTGACTTCCCTGTGCTATTCTTTGGCTCCTAGTTACCACTCTTTGCCTGAGTTGATGGCAACCCAATGACTTGTCAAAGACACTATAATGAAAATTGGCAAAAGCAGATCTGGGTCTCATGTGAACTTTGCCACTTTGTGGTTTTGTGATGAGGGGGAGGATAACATTTTGAAAAATGAAAATGAAGATATGTGACTTTGGTGGTATTCCTGTTTTTTTTTTTAGGTCTATACTCAAGAAGGTTCCCACAAAACAAGCTAGTCTTCTGCCTTTATTATTATTGTTGTTGTTATTTTGACTTTGGGATTGTACCTGGTGGTGCAAAAAAGCTCCTCCTAATTTTGTGCTTAGGGATGATTCTTGAAAGTGCGTAGGGACTATTTGGTGCCAAGGATCAAACTTGGGGCTCCTACATGCAAACTTGGGGATCCTACATGTGCTTGCTTAGCCCACTGAGTTCTCGCATTAGTCCATTACTTGTAATTTTGTAGATTTTATGAAAGAAAAAGACATCATGGGAAATAATATTTGCTTCCTATTTATTCATTTTCTTCTCTTCAACTTTCAACCCTTTTACTTTTTGTTATAATACAAAGTCAAGATCCACATTGGTGAAAGGAAGCACATTATCAAAGAATGATTCATGTTCCAAGATTTTTTTCTATGGGGTTTTCATTTCTGAGTAATATTTGTGGGAGTTTAGACACTAGAAGTAGGTGTGATCACAGGTCAGTTGCTTTTCTTTGCTGCTTTTTCAGAGTCACTTTACAGTCAAATTCTCATGTCTGGACAATGAGAAGGTCACAGAAGACACAGATTTTACAAATGGGTATGCCCTGGTAAAGAAAATGGATGCTTTATGGAGTGCTGGTCAACCTCATCCTTTCTACCTGAAAGGATTTTCTGGGTCCATGCGGCTGAGAATCAGGGAACAAATTCTATTGAGTACAACATGCTGGAAGAGGCTGGTCTCCTTCCAGATTTTTCTGTCTGCTTTTAGGATATGACTTTCTGCTTCTAATGAATTCTGTGCCTTGATTCTAAGAGTTATATTCATTATTCACTGTCTCTGTTCTTTGCCTATGACCAGAATGAGTTATTTCAGTTGATGTCTCTACCTTTCCTCCTGTCTGGAACCTTCTAAACCAAAGCTCTTCTTTTTTTTTTTTTTTTTTTTTTGGTTTTTGGGCCACACCCGGCGATGCTCAGGGGTTACTCCTGGCTGTCTGCTCAGAAATAGCTCCTGGCAGGCACGGGGGACCATATGGGACACCGGGATTCGAACCAACCACCTTCGGTCCTGGATCGGCTGCTTGCAAGGCAAACGCCGCTGTGCTATCTCTCCGGGCCCTCAAAGCTCTTCTGTCTTTGGCCCCTTCATATTTTGTGTGAGGCTTTTCTCCCTTTGTCCCAGTCACATATGTTTCCCCCACACTTTCTCAGAAAGGGGAAACTATCCTGCACCTCTAATTTTTTTCAACACTGATAAAACTACCAAGGTCAGTTGCTGTTTATCAGTCAAATATCTCGGTTGTTACCTGCTAGGATTGACTTCAAACCTTACCTCATAAAATCCTATATCTCCCAATTCTGCCTTTTTATGTTTCTTATCTGAATACACATTATACTACCCTAGAGCTAGTAGTTGTAGGATCTCCCCACAAGGTTTTCTGATTTTCAGACATTCTCAGCTCTGAGCTAATTGACCTTTTATATATTTTTTATATTTTTATTATTTTATCTGTATCTACAGTCCATTACACTATCAGATATCATCCAAACTCTTCAATGTTTTCTGTCTTCCAAGCACAAGCGTTCATAACCATCTAGATTTATATCCTAGGTGATCTCAGAGCCATAAACCGGTTCCAAGACTACATTTGGAAATAAGATAAAGAGAAGCACAAAAGAACCTGAGTTTTTATAGAATTTAGGAAGTAAAGGGACTAAGTGAAGGTTCACCATCTTTATATTTTATTTTGTTTTATTTTCTTTATTTTGCACTGGGAAGGGATTGCAAACCTCTACCACTGATTTTAATCCTTCCAGTCCTTCCTTATTCTTTCACCTCCAATAGAAGTTATGAGTCCTTGGTGATATATAATCATAATCTGTTTTAAAACATTGTTCACTTTACCAACAAGTCAGGATTTCTTTGACTTTTTCCCTTTTACTTGAGTGGCCAGTGAGCTAGCACCCACAGGTCCAACATGCCTAGTGATGCCTCGTTTTGAACAACCAGTGTTAAGAATAATCTTGACTTTAGTTTTTCAGGGTTGGGAAACAAACCAACAAACCACAAAAGTAAGGATAGATTTTTGGCATGTGAAATGATATAAGGTTCAAATTTCTGTGCCCAGACATGTTTCTTTGGCATGCAGGCATACCTATTTGTTTAGAGTAACGTACATATGGTCTCTGCTGGTTTTGCATGTTAGTGGTTGACCTGAGTAGTTATGGCAGGAACCATATGGTCCTCAAAGCCAAAACTATTTGCTCTCTCTGACTTTCCAGAACAAGACTGCTGATTCCTGCTCTAGCTAGCTCTTTCCCTGAGGTCAAGTTTGTATCAGGTTTAATGCTATGTTCTCCAACCTTGACTCATACTAGATGCTCAGTAAACAGCAGATAAATCCATGAGCAAATAAAGAAATGCATGAGAGGGAATTGCATTCTTTCATATTCCAATATCCACACTTTGGACTTTGGATAAAAGCTCATTGGAAGTCAGTGAGATATTATTTTTATATCTTGCTTGTTCTCATTTTCTGTTTGTAAGCTAATTTCTATCAGTATTATTTTAGGAAGTAACTGTAAACTATGAGGAGCATCCCTTGAATAGTATTCACTTTTTATTTTTAAGTTGCCATGTTTCACTTTACCTATTTACTTATTTGATCAGCAAGGTACAGAAACCAAGAGGAATCTATTGTAATGTATTCACCAATGATAGAAGTTAAGTCATTCAAGATGGTAGATTCTGGAGTGGTAAAGAAGAAAGAAAGGAGGGGACGGAGTAGCAGGTATTCTAAGGATCTGTCACTGTTTTAATATCCCTGCTGTTATCACCCCAGCAAGGACCACATTTGGGACCATTTATGGCTAATGGACATGTGTCGAGAGGTGTAGGTAGGATGAAACGTCATACAACAGTAAAATTTGATTTTGCTCAAGCAGTACATGACCCAAAATGGAGAGGCTGTGTCAGTTACTTTATGTGCCTCCACTCATAACTAACAGGTGACCAAGCACATTTTGGGTGTTCCTGAGTACACAAAAAGCTTTCCTTTAAAAGAGAGAGTTTTCCAAGGATCTGAGGTCAAGATGATGTTTTAAATCACTCAAATTCTCTGAGAGCCCAGCCTTGGCCTCAAAGACAGTTCTCAGGTTTTTCACTGAGCTATTGAAACACCTTTCTCCTGGGTCCCACTCCTGTAATTTTGGCCTTCATGAATGACTTGCATATAATTTCTCAAGTTGCTAATACACATGTTCATCAACGCAAAATTCCTTATTCAACTCTGTCTTCCAGAAAAACCATTTCTCTAGACAGGTTTCTTTTCCTGAAAAGAAAATTTTGTCCTGAAGTTAAACTACCTGGATATTTGTGTCCCACAAAATATCCAGAGCTTTTCCCCCTCTCCTTCACATCAAGCAAATGAAACCTTGCTGTTCCTGTGTATGCAGGGAAAACTTATAGGACCTTTGTAAGCACTAACTCACTGATTCATCTGAAAAAAAAAAAAAACCCATTAGATAGATGCAGAAACTGAGAACAGGTGGAGTTGGGCCAATTATTCATGTAATATCTTCCTTCCTTTTTCCTTCTTCCTTCCTTCCTTCCTCCTTCCTTCATCTTTCCCTTTTTCCTTCATCCCCTTTCTTTCTTCTTTCTTTCTTTCTTTTTTTCTTTCTTTCTTTCTTTCTTTCTTTCTTTCTTTCTTTCTTTCTTTCTTTCTTTTTCTTCTTTCTTTCTTTCTTTCTTCTTTCTTTCTTCTTCTCTCTTTCTTTCTTTTCTTTCTCTCTCTTCTTCTCTTTCTTTCTTTCTCTTTCTTTTTCTTTCTTTCTTCTCTTTCTTCTTTCTCTCTCTCTCTTTCTTTCTTTTCTTTCTTTCTCTTCTTTTCTTTTCTTTCTCTTTCTTTCTTTCTTTCTTTCTTTCTTTCTTTCTTTCTTTCTTCTTTCTTTCTTTCTTTCTTTCTTTCTTTCTTTCTTCTTTCCTTCCTTCCTTTCTTTCTTTCTTTCTTCTTCCTTCTTTCTTCTTCTTTCTTTCTTTCTTTCTTTCTTTCTCTTTCTTTCTTTCTTTTCTTTCTTTTCTTTCTTTCTTTCTTTCTTTCTTTCTTTCTTTCTTTCTTCTTTCTTTTCTTTCTTTCTTTCTTTCTTATCTTTCTTTCTCTTCTTTCTTTCTTTTCTTTCTTCTTTCTTTCTTTCTTTCTTTCTTTCTTTTCTTTTCTCTTTCTTTTCTTTCTCGTTGCTTTTCTTTCTTTTTTCTTTTTTTTAATAGTTTATGGATCAAACCTAGCAGTACTCAGGCTCAGTCCTATCTCTGCATTCATGGGTCTCTTCTGATGAGTGTTAGGGTCACTCTTATGGTACTGTTTACAAGACAAGGACCCTGTCTGCTATATTATCATTCTGGCCCTTAATTGTATTTTTAATTTTATTGTGCACCTGTTTTCTGCCAGGTAATTTTAGGCACTTGGAATATCTTTATAAGCTAAATGTGTACTTCCTGCATCCCACTCTCCCACCTACTGCCTCTCCCCTACCACCACACACACCCACAACTTTTTTTATATTCTCTTGTCTAATATCACATAGTTTCATGTGGCAGAATTTGAATTGAGCATTTATGACCACAGCTGGGTAGGCAGCCCAGATTTCATTTTTCCTGCCTCTTACATCACTTAACCTGTCTAGTTCCATAACACAGCCCCTTCTTTCACCTTCCTCCAAAGATCTATAAGAACTTGGTCTAATGCCATCAAGTTACCTGAACTCTTATAAGGCTCAAATGCCAAAGAAAAGTTTTCCACCCAATGGACTTTTTTCTCTTCACCATTTCTTCCCCTTTTTAAAAATTTTTTATTTATTTTTATTTTTTGGAACACACTCATTGGTACTTAGGGCTTATTCCTTGCTCTGTGCTCAGGAATCATTCTTAGTGGTCTTGGAAGACTACATGTAGTGCTGGGAATTAAACCTAGGTTGCCACATTTAAAGTAAGTGCCTTATCAACTAGACTATCACTCCCATCATTTTACTCCCTTTCTTCTCATGATAGTCATTGTTGGTAGAGTCAAATAATAGTTAAAGATTAATGCTGGTAAGAAAAGAGCTGAAAAATGAGAGCATTTCTTCATCAGCCTCCTCTTAGCTATCTGACTCATTCTCATGTCATTAAGTGGATTCAAGGCAAATAAGAAATATTGTTCCAGTTCCTGTTCCCTCTCTTTCTTCTGACCACCTTCTGCTTAGCCCATGTCAACCTTTGATAATGCCTCTTCTCTTTGGGGAGTTCACATTTATTTTCAATAATCAATTAATGACTCACATCTCGGAAGAGTCAGGACTGCAGGATTGAGGTTAGAAAGTGAATGTGAGTTTCAGGCACTTATCTTGATGTTCCAGCATCTTTTCATTCTCATGGGTAACCTAATTTTAATGAGATCTAATATAATTGTGCCCGTCAGGAAGACTCAGGATGCCTAAGGACTCAGGACTACTATAACCTAAAGATTCAGGACTACTATAATTCACTCAAATAGGGACTCAGACCCTGACTCTGAGCTTTCCAGTTGCATGATACCTGTGAGTAAAGATAAAAAGTGAACCTGGATTTTGCTCAAGTTCCTTGTTTAGGTGCAGAGACTAGAAGTAGTGCTCCTGTTTTCTCTTCTTTATATAAATGTTGATAAATATAAATGCTTTAACAAGATCTTCTGTTTGCCATGCCTTGCCTCTGTTTCTCAATCGAAAACCACTATTTGTTGGTTCTTACCTTTAAGATTAAAAAATGCAACAAAAGAGTCAGCTTACCAAGGCCAAACTACTAGAGGACTTAATAGATAGATATTACAGTAGGAAAGGTGCTTGCCTTTCCTAGCACCTTATATTGTTCCCTGAACCCCACCAGGAATGATCCTGAGCACAGAGATAGGAGCAAATCCCAAGTACTGCTGGGTGGCCTAAAAGTTAAGAAAGAAAACTACCTATAATGATTCAAAAGGTTCACAAAAATTTTCGAAGGAAAGGAGATTAAATTGTTGTGTCTCTTAATTTTTGACCTTGAGCTAGATATATCATGGAAGTAATAAACTAACAAAGGACAAGTGCCTGGAACTTTTAGAGAAAGAGCTTTAAAATTATTGAAGTATAAGCAAAAGCTCCACCCAAAGAAAATTTTTCACTTTGTAGTGATTTGGGGAAACTTAGCCTCTCGCTGGAGTAGGGGATCCTACATTTGTCTCTGTTTAGCTTCCAAGTCAAGATGAAATAATAGACAAGATGTTGAAATGATATGAGCCAAGACCCTCATCCATTCTGTCTTGTCTGGGCACACAGTCCCTAAGGGACTTCCCTGGGGTGTGTTAAGTTGTGTCTATGACATCTTACAATATCACAGCAAGGAGGCAGGCTGGGAGGTGGGAAGAAACTTGGGTACTCTGGTGGAGGGAAGTTGACACCAATAGTAGGATTTGGGTTGGAATATAGAATGCCTGAAGTGTTATTATAAGCAACTTTGTAATTCATGGTGCCTTAAATTTAAAATATTTTAATGTAATCAACTCCCATAGCATAAATCTTATTATGTGTGTGTTCCTGCACATGTGAAATTTTTTTGAACCTTATTTATTGGCATTTGAATCAGAGTACCACACCATGGGGTTATTGTTGAGAATCTGTCAAAAAAGCACAGTATAGATGGGGTTATTATACAAGCTTGTCTGTCACACTAATCTCAGTTCAACAACAGAGTTCCATTTCTAATCTGGGGGTCAGAAAAATAGTATAAGAGGTTGGGAACTTGATGAATGCTTGGCCCACGAAGTTTCAAAATCTAACACTGCCTATGTTCCTCCAAGCACCTTCAGGAGTGAACCTAGAAAGCAGAGCCAGGAGTAAACCCTGAGCACAACCAGATGTGACAAGAAAGAGAAGAAAGAAAGAAAGTAATAGGAAAGAAAGTAATAAAGAAAGAAAGAAAGAAAGAAAGAAAGAAAGAAAGAAAGAAAGAAAGAAAGAAAGAAAAAAAAGAAAAAAAGAAAAAAGAAAGAAAGAGAAAAGAAAGAAAGAAAGAAAGAAAGAAAAAAGATAAAAAAGAAAGAAAGAGAAAAGAAAGAAAGAAAGAAAGAAATAAAAAGGAAAGAAAAAAGAAAGAAAGAGAAAGAAAAGAAGCAAGGAAGAAACAAAGAAAGAAAGAAAAAGAAAGACAGAGAGAAAGAAGAAAGAACAGAGAAAGAAAAAGAAAAAAGAAGAAAGAAGGAAGGAAGAACAAAAGGAAGAAAGAAGGAAGGAAGAAGGAAGGGAGAAAGAAAGAAAAAAAAAAGGAAAAAAGAAAGAAAGAAGGAAAGGGAAAGGAAGAAAAGAAAAGGGAAAAGGAAAGAAGGAAGAAAGAGGGAGGTAGGGAGAAGAAAGGAAGTGATGGAGAGATGGAAGGAGAGAGAAAAGTAAGGAGGGGGGAAGAAAGATGAAAGAGAGGGAGGAAGGGGAGAGGAAGGAAGGAAGGAAGAAGGAAGGAAGGAAGGAAGGAAGGAAGGGAAAGAAGGAAGAAGAAAGGGAAGAAAAGGGAGGATAATAGGAAGGAAGGAAGGAAGGAAGGAAGGAAGGAAGGAAGGAAGGAAGGAAGAGGTGCAAGAAGGAAGAGAGGGAGGGTGGGAAAAGAGAAAAAAGAGAAGAAGAGAGAAGATGGGAGAAGAAAGAATGGAGGGAAGGAAGGAAAAGGAAGGAAAGAAAGAAAGATGGGAGGGAGCAAAGACAAAAAATTTAGCTGTGTGTAAATTCATATTAGTGTCTAGGCCAGCATATGGGATCTTTGGAAGGGATATTGACTTAGCATATTTAGCACTTGTCACTGAGCTGAAATATTTTACTTCAATTTCCTTCCTGCCCTTTTTTCTTCCCTTTGTTGTCTGATTGTAGGGCTTCCACATTTGACCTTGGGGGCTCATACATCTTTCACTGCAGTTCTTGGCTGTAGCCTTTTAAGGACTATGACAACCAGGTGGCTCCAGGGAAGACACAACCAGTAAGAATTGTCATTTTGACAAGACAGTTGGCAAGGGACGAAGTGAAACCTGAAAGCCTGAGATCCAATCTGGGGCTGTGAGGCACCATAGACTTTGGAGGCAAAAATCTTTTGTTGTAGAGCCTGTTGTGAGCATTATTGAAATTCATAACTTCTTTAGTTCCTGAGTTACTATATAGTAGAAAATTCATCCTTCTTTTTATTCCGTTTGTTTTTGAGTTTGTCTATTTGTTTTAATTTTTTTATTGAAACCCTTGTGAATTACAAGTCTTCACAGTTGTGTTTCAGGCATATAATGGCAGTGAATTAAAGCCATTTCCACCACCAATGTTGACCTCCCTCCACCATACTTCCCAGCATGTATCCCATACCTCCAGACTTAACCCCCTAGACTGCTAGTATAGCAGGTCTATTTGTGTATAGCTTTTTATAGTTTGGGTCTCTTGATTCTATTGTAGTTGACTTTGGCTTGGGTATTTGGATCTGACTATTTTTTATTTCCGCTCAATGCTCCTGAGACTGCTTGGCCCCTGGGTCCCATCCATTATTTTTTTTTCTCAATTTATAGGAAGACATAGAAATATGAGGCAGAACAAGATGATTCATGTTCTATGGTTCTGTGAAAAAAGCGGGAGCCCCTATTTAGAAGTTATAAATAAAATTTTAAAAAGTAAAAATGAAAAAACAAAGGGGGCAGATATGGCCAGTTGTCTTTGTAGTTGTTTTATGTTTTTTGGTGTGGCTTTGTTTCTTTTATTTGTTTGTTTGCTTTTTGGGTTTTTTTTTTGCATAGGCATAATAAACTTTGGGGAAATTAGAAAGGAAATTTCTTGGGTGATTATTTGTTTGTTGCCAACCACATACATCTCAGACATTGAGGAATGTCCCTAGGTCAACGAAATAGCAGAAGCCACTGCAAATGAGAAAGCTGATATAGGGTTTTCTGTGCATTGGGACCAGATTTAAGGAACTTGAATACTAGTATCTTCTGCCCTTATGAAAACTGAACTCAATTTTTGGAGCAATCTGAAAAAGCAAGGTTTTTCTAAACGGATTGGAAACTTCATAGGCCCAATTTTAAGCAAAGAAAGACTCACACTTGTATGAGGAATCTGGAATGGAAGGGTGGAACAGGGGATGGTCTGTGGTTTTATAACATGTTTGTAGATTATAAACATATGTATCTATCATGTATATCATGTATCAATCATGTATATCAATCAAGTATAACATGATTATAACATGTTTGGGAGTTTGAGGGCTCAAGTGGGGCAGGACTAATAAAATCGTCTCCCTCACCTGGTTCTAACCATTTTTCACACACCAAGACTTTAAGCATGGCTGCCTTTTTGGGTTCTGAGCAGGTCAAGAACTGACTTTGGGTTACCTGGATGTGGTCTCTGGATGTGGTCTGGGTCTTCAGCATAAAATCCTAGGTAGGTTGCTGGTGTAGAAAAGCAGGAGGGACGAACAATAGAATGGAAACGCCCCATCTTCTCCCACCTTTCCTGCCCCCCCCCTAAACCCAGAGTTTAAGTTTATCCTCATTTGCTGCCTTGATGACCAGAACTTTCTTTTCATTGGTTCTTTCCTCTCACCTTTTTGCTCACACTCCCCATTCTCATGCTGGGGCAAAGAGCAGGATTAGAGAAATATACAGAGATGGGGCTTTGAGAAGTGCCCCCCCCCTATTCTTTCTCTGTTGGTGTTAAGAAGATGCTTAGGACTCAGCCTTGGCTCAAGGTAACCCCTTGCATTCCCCCGAGTCTCATTGGCAGAGAACTGAAATCCATTCACAGCTTCCGACCTCATGAAACCAAATGCGCGTTCATCATAAAAATAAAACGTGTTTGTCTGCGGTTTGGAAGCGCTTAGGGGTAAAGGGGGGGGGTACTCTGTGGACCCCTGCAAGAAATTCTCCTTGTTCGGCTTATTTTTTTGCCTTCTCTGCTCCTACTGGCTGGAACCTGCCTACAGGCTCTGTTAAGGCCAGGGGGAGAATTTGGCAAGACTGTGGGTACTGACATCCAAGCAGGGAGGCACCCCCAGGCCAGTGCCTTTTTTTTTTTTTTTTTTTTTTTTGCCAAATGTTCCCCGTGGAATCAGCCCCACAGGGCAGCCCTTGGCCAGGAGGACAAGCCCTGCCTGGCCCGCTCAGCCCAGGGCACGCCTGTGTGCTGGAGAGAGAAGAGCTTAATGGTGTCTTGTGTGGGAAACATAATGAATGCGCCTGAATTATTGAAGACAGGATGTGGGGGACAAGGACTCAGCCAACACCTGGACTGGACAAAGATTCCTTTGGCTGCTAGAAGCCCGGCAAAGATAGGGGTGGGGAGGGGGAAGGGAGTTACTGTCTTCCTGTGCCCACATTGGGTCCCCAGCTGCAAATAAGCTGAAGCTCTGAAGAGGGTATATCCCTGAAGACTGTGTGTGTGTGTGTGTGTGTGTGTGTGTGTGTGTGTGTGTGTGTGTGTATCTCAGGGCCAAGACAAATCTCAATGATAAATCTGGCACCCTGAAAACAGACTTAGGTCTGTATTACTTTATGCAACCTCAGACTTGGGTCTGAGCAAAATCTCCCCCCTCCCAGCCAGCACATTCTTCTCTAATGTTTTATAATAATGATAATAAAATGGACCCCTACCAACTTCAAAGAGACTTTCCCCCTGGATGTTGTGGCCAGGATCTCTGTGGAGGAAGCAGAACACAGGGGTCCATAGGAAAATGCAATGCTTTGACAGAATAGCCAAGAATGATAAAAATCAAATGCTAGATTACCTGAAATCACCCCCACCCACCCACAGGGTGGCTCAGGACATTGTGTGACTTTTAATGGGACTAAAGAATTGATCTCTGGGGCTAGAGCATTGCATAGAAATAACCCAAAAAATCAATCCCAGCATTGCATTTGATCCCCATAAGCCTGCCACTAGTAACTTCTGAGCATACAGCCAGAACGCCTGAGCCCCACCAGGTATGAACCCAAACAAAAATAATTCAACCTTCTTGAGAGTTCTTTTCCTTTTTCATCTGTTCAATCTCAGAAGGTCCTAAGAGGAAGAAAAATAAAATCAGTCACCCATTGGTGGCCAGAAATTTTAGAGAAATCATTTTAGATATGCCAGTCTTTCCCCTTCACTCTCCAGTGGATACAAGAAATGAGACTTTGCCATAGAGATAAGGGGTCTTCAGGGCTTATGATCCAAGCCCTCCTACCAGGTCAACCTCTCTAGGTTGCTTGTATTCAGACAATGATGTCTTCATCTTTGTCAGCACATGCAAAGGAAACTAGCCCAAACACCAGATCAATAAAGACACCATGGGTATCATTTTCAGGGCTCCCACCCTCCCTGAAGAAGTTCCTCTTTCTTTATCCCTCATTCCCCTCATGTTTTTGGTTTCAATAACATGGTGTTTGTTGCCAGAAAAGAAAGGTGCCAGATTGTAGTTCACTCTCAATATCTCTTTTGATGCCAATGGAGAGGAAGGAGCTGTAGCTTTTGAGATCTCAGGGGCTTGGAGATAGTAGAGCAGTTAGGATGTATGCCCAGTAAATGTCTGACTCAAAAGTGGTTCTCCAGTAATGACTGCCCAGTGTGACCTGACACCCCAGGATTTGAGCAATTTCCAATTTTGCATTGAATCTAGTTGATCAAGAATTACTAGTGACCCAGGTTTTACATGAAAGCATTTGTGCCCAATATTCATTGATTGGTTGCCTGCCATTTGCAAACACCATCCAGGATAACTAAGGGCATTGGCTCCAGCACTTGAGATGGAACCCGGACAATCTCATGCTCCTATATAACTTCTTGTTACTCCTCCCACAATTCCATATGCTAATATCACCTGGTCAGACCAACCCACACTTGGGAGTGGCTGAGGTTTGGAATAGAAGAATAAAAGAGGCTGTCTGGAGAAGGAGAAAAAAGGAAAGGCAGCAAGAGATCATGGAGGGCAGCAGAGAGAACCTGCTTGAAAAGACTTAGCATAGAAGCCATGTGGAAAAATGCACATGGTTTTTAGTTACTATGAAATAAAACTGGTTGACTCCTGAAATTTTATCTGACTGCTTGTGAATTTCTACCCATTAATCTTATGCCTTCAGATCCGCTGGCTGAAGGGGCTACAGGTGCCTTGCTGTGCAGAAAAAGGCCTCACCACAACACTAGGATTCTATAGTTTATAATTAAACAGCAACTTCTTCCACATTATGAATTTTTCTGGAGTTTTTGTCCTCCTGACATAAGGAGCTGAGCTAATATTAGAGACTAGAAACCTTCCTGGCTAAACCTGGCTGCAAATATTGAGCAAGTCCCACTAATCTTTTTCTAAAGGATAAAATGAAGGTAACTTTCATCTAGAAATCTTTATTGACTGTTACATCTAAGTGTATCTCTGGGAAAGTGACTGAATTGGTCAATTTCCCTGGTACTCACCAACCTGGATACCAACTTTTCTTAAAACATGCTTCTCTAGGGGCTGGAGCATTAGCACAGCGGTAGGGCTTTTGCCTTCCATGTAGCTGACCCAGGATGGACCTGGGTTCGATTCCTGGCATCCCATATAGTCCTCCAAGCCATGAACAATTTCTGAGCAATAGCCAGGAGTAACCCCTGAGCATCATGGGTTGTGGCCCCAAGAGAAAACAAACAAACAGAAAACCAAATGAAACATGCTTTTCTATTTTTTTTTCTTAAGAAAGACTCCTTCTTATGATTATCCAAACAAGAGAGCACACGTCTGCCATCTTCCAAACTCTTGGCATGTCAGTAAAGCTTTCTTTCCATCCATCTGTCTCCCTGGAGCGGGGATAGCACTAGACCTTTGGGATGACACCAGATAAAGATACTATGACAATAGTGTCTCATTAAATGCCTGGAATAAAAGGAACCTCAGAAACCTAGAGGTAGCCCTTCGATGGAGACAGAACAATCTCCTGGGACCCGGGCACTGTATCTTGGTCCAGATTTATTTACTGGGTTGTTGGCATAGCTGAGACTCACTCCTGGCTAGCCCAGCCATTGGCACTATCCGAGGCTGCCTTCATTTAACCACTACCCTGATTCAATGGCTCCAGCTTGAAATAGGTTTTCCTGATTTTTCTTTTATAAAGAAGAAATTTCAGGCTCACTTTCCATGATTCACTTTTCCAAAGTGTTTTGTATCAATGTATCATGTACCCAGCAAATCTACAAGCTAGAGTCGGACCCCAGCCAAGGCTCTTTTGGAGGACTAGGCAATGCTGCAGGTAATCCCTGATCCCCAAGACTCTTTAGCAGTGGGTCTTGCAGTAAATTATTGTTTATATGTGCCATGCTCCAGAAAGAGGGGAGAAAAATAAAGAGAGAGAGAGAGAGAGAGAGAGAGAGAGAGAGAGAGAGAGAGAGAGAGAGAGAGACTGAGGCAAAGTGCAGAACGAAAACAGAGATTCCCGTGAAGCAAGAAAGCAGAAACTTTTGAAAAATGGGGGTGGGAGGAAGGAAAGGGATTCTTAATGGCATATTGTTTTCTGAGCTCTACCAATTAGCAAACATCTCTTCTAAAAGGAAGAAAGAAAGCAGGGAAGGAATTTCATGCCCTCAAATAGCCCCAATCAGCTGCAAACGCTCCGGGCTTGGGCAATGAGGTTTTGGGCGCCCCCTCCCCCCATGCTGGCTATGACATCAGTGCAAGTGCATCCTGGGGGCTATTGTCATGCTGATATGCCAGGATTCTCCCACTGCCCAGGGAGACATTCCCACCGCAAACTGGCTCTGGGGCTCATTCAAGCTGCACTGAATTGCCCCGGAGAATAAAGGACGCAGCCTTAATTAACTACCAGGCTCACAGCTTGATTGTAGAGCTGGCTGGGCTCCCTGCTAAAGAGGAAATGCCAGACCCAGGCTGGGAAGCTGGGCTCTCCTTGGGGAGCTGTCTTGGGGTTCTGTCTTGTTTGGAAAATAAAATATCATCGCAGGGTCTTCTGCAGCTCTGGATCACTGGTGTCCTGTTTTGCAAAAAAGCAACCAGTTTTCATGCCCCCTGTTTTCCCAGCTCTGGTCCTGGAACCCATTCGTGGGGCAGTTCTTCCCCCTTTAGGGTATCTCGCCCTGGCAGAGAAAAGAAGTCACTTGAATTCCAAGCAGTGTTACTCCGTTTTGCTTGAGTTGGGGGGCTATGGATATTGGGGGGGAGGCAAAGAAACAACAATAATAAACGACCTACAACTATTTGATTTGAGGCTGGACTTTCTTTTTTTTTTTTTTTTTTGTGGTAACCTCATCACCAAGAGGTTAGGGGAAAGTCAATAGTGTTCAAGTCTTACACCAATGTGATTCCTAAAATAATAGCCTTTGGAGATGCCCTTGATTCCCTACCATTGAGTTCCTTTTCTTTAATTATTGGGGAATTGGTGAAGGATGTCTTAATGTAAGAGACAAAATTAAGCTCCAAGATTGCAAAGAAGTTGCAGTTGGTAACCTTGGTCATCCTGTAGTCAGTAGGCACTTGTGAACTCTAGTCTTACTTGAGGCCCTTAAAGTATGTTTTGGGTTTAGGAGTGACAGATTTTTATGGAGTCAATTTTTTTCTTTTAATTTTTAATTTTTGGTTTTTGGCACACACATCCTGTGGTGCTCAAGATTTACTCATCACTCTGCACTCCGGAACCATTCGTGGTGCTCAGGGGACCAGCTTGGATGCCACGGATTGAATTGGGGTTGGCAGTGTGCAAGGTGAATGCCCTATCTGGTGTATTATTGCTTGGATCTCTGGGATTGAAATGGGAAGTCTGGGGCCGGCGAGGTGGCGCTAGAGGTAAGGTGTCTGCCTTGCAAGCGCTAGCCAAGGATCAGGACCGAGGTTTGATCCACCGGTGTCCCATATGGTCCCCCCAAGCCAGGGGCAATTTCTGAGCGCTTATCCAGGAGTAACCCCTGAGCATCAAACGGGTGTGGCCCGAAAAACCAAAAAAAAAAAAAAAAAAAAAAGAAAAGGGAAGTCAACCTTGGTGGATGTCCCGCCCCTAAGGAAGTCGTCACTACCCCCGCCCCCACCAACCTTGGCGGATGTCCCGCCCTTAAGGAAGTCGTCACTACCTCACTACCTCACCCCCACCAATAACTTGTATGACCTTGGCGGATGTCCCACTTCTAAGGAAGTCATCACTACCCCCTCCCCCTTATAGTATATAAGAAGAAATGTAGAACACTGCAAGGTCTTTTGCCTTTGTCCTGTTACGGGCACATGGCGGTAGACCCTGACCGGCCAGAAATAAAGACCCACTTGAGCTTTTGCCTGAGTAATTGTCTCTTCATTTCTCCACGTTGGAGTGTTATCTGGACTGCCGGACATTTCCTTGGCGAGCCAGCCAGGAGTCCTTGATATGCCCGGAGCAGAGTGGTGAATAGATGGACTCGGTGGGTTCTAAGTAGTATATCTTGTGATGTCGGTTGCAATTTGATGTGTGTAGAAACTAGCAGTATATCTTGTGTTGTCGGTTGTGATTTGACATGTGTTGGAAATAGAAATAGGGAAATAGTTGTGTGATTAAGGGCTTGAAAGTCTCCACTCGAATTGGATTCCAGTGGAATTAAGAGTCCCCACTCGATGTGGATTCTGAGTTAGTTGAACTGACAGGTTCAAAAACTGTAGATCATGACCCTGGAGGCGCCCAGGAGTTCGGTTTTTGCTGCAGTGGAAAGACGTTCCCGGGCTGCCGTGGTGGACCCTATTTCTATTAATTGGAGATCTTTGTTTTTGAGGTTTTGTTTTTCCTTTTGTGTAAGTATGTAGGTTGTGTAGGTGGGTGTTGGCTTTATTTCCTTGAACTTTTCTTTTCCTCACTTCCTTTGTCCCCTCTCATCTTTCCCTCATCTACTCCTTTGATTTTCTACTCTCATTATGGGTCAGCAGCAAACTACCCCTTTGTCTCTTACTCTGGACCACTGGTCAGAAGTAAGGACTCGTGCATGAAATTGTTCCCTAGTCATCAAAAAAGGCAATTGGCAGACCTGTTGTGCTGCTGAGTGGCCTACCTTTCAGGTTGGATGGCCGCAAGGAGGGTCTTTCCATGTTTTCCTAGTTTGCAGAGTGAAGAACATCGTGTACCGACCAGGGCTGCATGAACATCCTGCTCAAGAACCCTACATTCTCATGTGGGAAGACCTTTGTACCAGCCCCCCTGACTGGGTGCGGCCATTCCTTCCCCCTCTTAAACTTTCTTCCTTACAGCTGCCCTCGGAGCCTACGATCCTACCCATGAAGGCGTAGGGGGTGTCAGAATCAAAGCCTAAGGAAGAGCGAGCTGTGCCCCGCATTTACCCTGACACCACGGACCTGCTTCTCTTTGACCCCCCTCCTTACAACCCATCTGCTCGTGCCCCCTCTGCTCTAGCAGACAAGTCAGCAGCAGAACCCTGTTCCCCAGCAGAATCCCCCTCCTCTTTGCCTTCTCCCATGCCGCAGGGAGGGGGGAAGGAGTAACTCCCTTGCCTCCATCACCCTCTGAGTCCATGCCGGATGAAAGCCGAACAGGGCCAGGCGCAGGGACCTGCAGCAAACAAAGAGATCTGGCATTTGGAGCTTTGCCAATTATGCTGCTGAGGCCAGTAGGGCCTATGGTGGACGATGGGGGGTGAGATGCCTACCCTTCAGTATTGGCCCTTCCCCTCTTCTGACCTCTAAAATCGGAAGCTTAACCATCCCTCTTTTTCTGAAGACTCCACTAGGTTAATTAATCTTTAGACTCTCTGATGAACACCCACCAGCCTACCTGGGACAACTGCCAGCAGCTGCTTCATACCCTGTTCACTACTGAAGAACAGGACCGCATATTGGCTGCAGCCTGGAAGAATGTAATAAGATTAGATGGATTGGTGACAACCAGACCTGATGTTATTGATGACACTTTCCCCTTGCGGAGACCGAATTGGGACCCCAGCATGTACGAAGGTAGCGGGAGCCTGTCCACCTATCGCCAGACTCTCATGAGAGGTCTCCGAGAAGTGACTAGGAAGCCCACCAATTTGGCCAAGGTAAAAGAGGTGATACAGGGACCTGAAGACTCTCCTGCGGTTTTCCTAGAAAGGCTGATGGAAGCCTATAGGAGGTATACCCCTTTCGATCCAACCTCCGAAACTCATCAGGCTTCAGTCATTATGGCTTTTGTAGGACAGTCAGTAGTAGATATTAGAAAGAAACTTCAGAGGCTGGAGGATATCCAAGGAAAGACTTTACAGGACCTAGTAAAGGAGGCCGAGAAAGTGTTCAGTAAGAGAGAAACAAAGGAAGAAAGAGAGGAGCGACTAGAAAAGGAGAGAAGAGATTGGCAGAAGAGGAGAGACAGAGAAAGAAGAGAAGCAGAGGAGAAAGAGAGGGAAGAGAGAGGAGGGAAGAATGAAAGGACCGAAGAAGAAATAAGGAACTGGCAAGGGTCTTGGCAGTAGCAGTAGACAGATCTAGCGCAGGTCAGAAAGGTAGGGACCTGGGCCCACGAAGACGCCGACCCCTGGACAAGGACCAATGTGCTTGCTGCCGCCAGAGGGGACACTGGGCTCGAGAATGCACCCAATCCCCATGATCCCCCCGACCTTCAAGGACCCTGGCCCTTGAATCTGAATAGAGGTGTCAGGGCTCCAACCACCTTCAGGAGCTCAGGGCTAAATTTAAGGTGGAGGGGACTCCCATAGATTTTGAACTTGACACAGGGGCAGTATACTCGGTCCTAAAGCAACCTTTGGGACCTCTCTCGAGTAAGCAATCCTTAGTACAGGGAGCTAATGGAAGTAGCTACTGTTCTTGGACTACTTCCTGGACTATGGACTTGGGGAAAGGAGAAATCAAGCATTCTTTCCTGGTCATACCAAACTGCCCCTCACCTCTAATCAACGAGACTTCCTAACCAAACTCAGAGCCCAGATAATTTTTGAAGAAACTGGTCCAGAGATTGCTTTTCTAAATCCCAATGTCCAACCACTTACCACCTCTGTCCTGACCATTAGGGCTGAGGATGAATATAGACTATTCACAAATGATCCCTTGCCACATGGAAACCAAGACACCAATTTTTGGTTGAGACTAGTTCTGGGAGCTTGGGCCGAAACTGCTGGACTGGAGTTGTCTACCTTGCAGGCTCCAGTAGTGGTAGAGTTGAAAGCTACTGCTGTCCCTGTGTGAGTCAGACAGTACACCATGAGTCAGGAAGCGAAGAAAGGCATAACTCCTCATATTCAGAAACTTCTCCAACAGGGAGTTCTAGTACAGTGTCAGTCAACCTGGAATACTCCACTACTCCCAGTTAAAAAGCCTGGGACCGGGGACTATTGGCCAGTATAGGACCTAAGGGCGGTTAACAGCCAAGTGGAAGTCATCCATCCCACTATGCCTAACCCATACAATCTCCTCAGCACCTTAAGACCTGAAAGAGTATGGTACACCATACTGGACTTAAAGGATGCTTTCTTCTGCCTGTCTCTACATCTGGCCAGTCAACCCTTATTTGCTTTTGAGTGGAGTGATCCGGAGGCAGGAATTTTAGGTCAACTAACCTGGACCAGATTTAAGAACTCCCCTACCATCTTTGATGAGGCCTTGCACCAAGACTTAAGTCTCTTCTGCAGCCAGCACCCCCAGGTTACCTTGCTACAGTATGTGGACGATCTTTTAATTGCAGGAAAAACTGAAGAGGATTGCAAGCAGGCCACCCATGACCTGCTAAAGGAACTTGCTCGACTAGGGTATATACTATATAGCATCAGCCAAGAAGGCGCAGCTGTGCCAGAGAGAGGTGACATTTCTGGGATACACGCTACGAGAGGAAAAATGATGGTTGACGGAAGCCCGGAAGAAGGTCGTGGCACAAATCCCAGTGCCTACCACCTGCCCAGTTACGTGAGTTTCTGGGGACAGCAGCCCTGCCGCCTCTGGATTCCTGGTTTTGCCAGTCTGGCAGCCCCATTATCCCCCCTCATGAAGGGGGACGCCAAGTTTGAGTGGACCCATGAATGCCAGAAGGCATTTGACTCTATCAAGACAGCTCTGCTCACAGCCCCAGCCCTGGCCCTCCCTGATGCTAGCAAGCCCTTTACCTTATATGTAGAAGAGAAAGGGGGGATGTCAAGGGGAGTGCTGATGCAGATGCTAGGTTCGTGGAAAAGGCCAGTTGCCTACCTATCAAAGAAACTAGACTCAGTGGCTAGCGGGTGGCCTAAATGTTTGAGGGCAATAGCTGCAGCTGCATTGCTGGTAAAGGATGCGGATAAAATTTCCTTAGGACAGAAGTTAACTATAATAGCCCCTCATGCTCTGGAAAGTATAATTCGGCAGCCCCCCGACCGTTGGCTCTCAAATGCCCATATCACCCACTATCAGAGTATCCTTCTAGACAAAGGCAGAATAACCATTGGCCTGCCTGTGACCCTAAATCTGGCCACCCTGCTCCATGAAGAGTCAGAGACACCTGTGTTGCATAACTGCCAGGATTTGCTGGCCAAAGAGAGTGGGCTGCGGAGGGACCTACAGGACCAATCATTAAGAAACTCTGTTGTCATATGGTACACAGAGGGAAGTAGCTTCCTCCAGGATGGGAAGAGGCAAGCCGGAGCTGCAGTGGTGAGTGACCATGACGTTATCTTGTCCCAGCTCCTAAAAGAGAGAACCTCTGCTCAGTGAGCTGAGTTGATAGCCCTTACTAGAGCACTGGAAATGGCAGCGGGAAAAAGAGCAACCATCTACAATAGCAGGTACACTTTTGGAACTGCCCATGTCCACGGCGCTATCTACCAAAGGAGTGGACTCCTGACCTCTGCTGGAAAAGAAATTAAAACAAAGAAGAGATACCGCATCTTTTATCGGCTCTACTCCTACCCAAAGAACTGGCCATAGCTCACTTTCCAGGTCATCGAACTGGCAAAGGGACCGTCGCGAAGAGCTGATGGAGCGCCAAAGGCAGCGGCATTTCGCACAAAGGAGACCCCTGTGCTTACTGTTACTGAACCCGACAACCTCCCTCCAGTGTCAACTGTAGACTTCCTTCCTTCTGACAAAGTACAAGAAGTCAATCAGTATCTGCAAACTCTTCACCAACTCACCCATCTAGGGGCCAGAAAAATGATGGAGCTAATTAGAGAATGGCTCCAGGCACCCAAACTGGAGAGACTAAAGGAAATGGCTGAAAAAATTGTAAAATCTGCCGATCCTGTCAGCTGGTAAATGCCTATTCTACCAAGATGGGGACTGGAAAGAAACTGAGAGGGGAGAGACCATGCCAACATTGGGAGATTGATTTCACTGAGATCAAGCCTGCCAAATATGGACTAAAGTATTTGTTAGTCTTTGTAGATACCTTTTCAGGATGGGTGGAAGCTTACCCATGCAAGAGGGAAACAGCCCAGGTGGTGGCTAAGAAGATATTAGATGACATCTTCCCCAGGTTTGGACTTCCTCAGGTAATTGGGTCAGACAACGGACCTGATTTTGTGGCCCAGGTAAGTCAGGGATTAGCCAAGACCCTGGGGATCAATTGGAAACTGCATTGTGCATATCACCCCCAGAGTTCAGGGCAGGTAGAAAGGATGAATAGAACAATTAAGGAGATTCTAACCAAATTATCTCTAGAGACTGGCGTTGGGGACTGGACCACCCTCCTACCTCTTCAGGGCAAGAAATACCCCCTTGCCTTCTTTGTGTGAATTAACCCCCTTTGAAGTGTTGTATGGTGCCTCCTCCCCACCCCACCCCACCCCCGGTCCAAATGCTTTCTGAGCCTTATGATGTTTTCTCTCACCCTTCCACTCCCCTAGCAGCTGGCTGCCATCACTGTCCTACAAAGCCAAGTCTGGAAGGGACTCAGACAGGCATATGAACCCAGAAAACTGACAGTGCCTCACCCCTTCAAGCCGGAAGACCAGGTCTTGGTGAGATGGCACTGCTCGCGGACATTAGAGCCTAGGTAGAAATGACCTTATGTCGTCCTTCTGATCACCCCAGCTGCTGTTAAGGTGGACGGCATTGCTTCCTGGGTTCACGCCTCTCATCTAAAACCTGCCCCTGTTGATCTCAACCATGATGAGTGGAAAGTGGAGTGTACTGAGAATCCCCTCAAGATTCGGGTCTGGCGGACACACTCCAGCCCTGATGCACTCACTGACTCTGACAATGCTCCTCCTGGCACTTGCTGAGGGAGGACTCGATCAGGCCGTACACCCGGATGAACAGGTAAAAAGACTATATGGAAACCCCTGTGACTGCAGAGGGGGCTATCAACTCAACAGTAGGCTTCTGTACACTCGATCAGTAGACTGTGGAACTAGAGCTGCTTACCTCCAGTCCCCTACTTCTCCCCATGTGGGGGGGAGGAAGCCGGAATGGGTGTGTAAAGCAAAACCTCAGCCTTTGCCTCCCTCTTCGGGGGGGGGGGGGATGCCCTGCTGAATGTGTGGAACTTAATCAAGTTTACTCCCGGTGCTATAGGGAGTATCGAGAGTGTACCAAAAATAACAAGGCATATCTGGTGGTCAAGCTCACTGAAACTTACAGGGGGAGCATGGGAGGGGAGTGGACAGTTAATAGCCATAAGTCCGCCTATGCAGCTGCAAGTTGCATGGCCGAAGTGGGAGACTTGGTCTGTTGACCCCTAAAGGCGCCCATTCACATCTCGGATGGAAGGGAGCCAACAGACCAGGAAAGAGAGAAGGTCATAGACTGGGCTACAAAGGAGGTGGAGGCCCTAATGCCTAAGTGGCCCCAGCATCCCTCCCTTCGACCCTGGATGCCTGCTGAGAAGTTAGATCCAAATACTCAGAGCATCCTAGAGGAAACTCACAAACTTCTTAATTTTTCTAACCCTTCTTTAGCTGCTGATTGTTGGCTTTGTATAAAGATGGGGGAAAATTGGCCTCTAGCTGTCCCTGTTCGACTAGGTAATCTAACCTTTGCTTCGTTTAGTTGTACTTATGTCAAACCCTTTAAGGTAGTTCCTCTTAGCTTTGAATCTTCTGTTTGCTATTTTCATAATGGCACCGAATCTGTAGACCTAGGTCAGGTGGGAGCTGCTTAGTGCTCAGAAGTCCTACCTGCCCCCCCCAGCCCAGGGTGCTTACCTCCGGGACGGGTATGGATATGTGGGGGAAATTTGGCTTACTCTCTTCTACTCCAAAACTGGATTGGAATTTGTGCCCCAGCATTAATATTTCCCAACATTGACATCATCCCGGGGACAGAGCCCATCCCTCTGCCTAGCATAGATCTCTTAGGCGACGCTCATCTGTCTCGATGAGCTGTGGTGCTCCTGCCCCTACTGGTGGGGCTTGGGGTAGCAGGTGGATTAGCGACTGGGGGAGCAGAACTAGCAATATCAATAGACAGGTATGACAAACTCTCGCAAAAGTTTATTTCAGATGTGGAGACGGTATATAAATATTAATGATCTGCAGGACCAGCTCGACTCTGTGGCTGAAGTGGTATTGCAAAACAGGTGAGGGTTAGATTTAATCCTGGCAGAGAAAGGAGGGCTTTGCATGGCCTTGCAAGAAAAATGTTGTTTTTATACCAACAAATCGGGAATAGTGTGGGACAGAATCAGACACCATCAAGAGGAGCTGGCCAAAAGAAAGGAGCTATTAGACGGTCCCTTATGATCTTTATGAGGTGGGATTCTCCCCTATCTAATACCCCTACTGGGGCCCCTTTTGGGCCTCTTACTTTGTAGCCATTGGGCCATGCATAATCAGCCGCCTCACCACGTTCATTCGAGCTCAGGTTGGGGAAGTCAAGTATTACGCCAACAATACCAAGAATTAGCTCACACAGAAAATTCTGACCAGGAATATCAGGAAATGGAGGCCCCCAATCATACTGGCTTCTAGGATTAGAAGCCCCACTACAAGAAGTGAGGATTGAAAAGGGAAGTCAACCTTGGCGGATGTCCTGCCCTTAAGGAAGTAGTCACTATCTCACTACCCGCCCCCACCAATACCTCGAATTGCCTTGGTGGATGTCCCACCCCTAAGGAAGTCATCACTACCCCGTCCCCACCAACCTTGGCGGATATCCCGCCCTTAAGGAAGTCGTCACTACCCCCCTCCCCCTTATAGTATATAAGAAGAAATGTAGAATGCTATGAGGTCTTTTGCCTTTGTCCTGTTATGTGCACATGGAGGTAGACCTTGTCCGGCCAGAAATAAAGACCCACTTGAGTTTTTGCCTGAGTAATTGTCTCTTCATTTCTCTGCATCGGAGTGTTATCTGGACTGCTGGACCTTTCAGGATCAATTCTCAATTTCTGATTCTCTCTCCTTTCTTCTCTTCCAGATGGTCTTTCACAACTTGTATTCCCAAATAAAATCCTAGAGTGCCTTTGAAATCTAAAAAGAGGAGAATTTCCCTGAAAATGATTTCTCTGAAGCATCCTTTTAATTATTAGGCAAGTTTTTAGGAAATCAGAGGTCATGCTCTGCCCTGTCCCTGTGGGACAGGTCACTGTCACAGACTCATTGTTCCCTTGTGTATCCTGTCACTGGTCCTCATAAGATATGCTTCTTTTAGTATCACTTAAAGAAACCTGCAAGAGTCACCATGATTGTGACCAATTCAAAGAGCTTCCAGCACATCCCCTACTAATCAGGGCTTATTCATTTCTTTGGAAACACAGTCACAAAACATCTAACAAACAACACACTGTGATATAATGTTCAGGTGATTGCGTCACTATTTTTAAAATACATGCAGCTAGACTGGGGCCTTTCAAAAGTCTTGGGTACAATGGTGCTCCTTAGTCACTAATCCCTAACTAATTAAACTTGACTTTCCTGCAGCTTAAGTGGAGTGTTTTATTCCCCTTCTCAAGAATCTTTGAGACGCAAGAAAGACATTTTTCCCCTTAAAGTTAATACTTTCACAGTTTTACTAGGCAACAACACATGTTGAATTTCCATCCATATTTCTCATGCTCCATATTCTCCCACCTGTTCACATTTAATAAAAAAAAATAGAAAGAAGCAAAACATATCAGGCCATAGGCTTTGGCATCCAATAAACCTCTTAGCTAGTTAGAGTTTCATGTTTTATGAGCCAGGGAACCTTGGACAAGCTAATTATTGTCTCTGATGATGAAGTTCCTCATCCCTGAATTGAAAAGCAATAAAAATCTACCTTGGCAAAGGTCATGTGAAGTGAATGAGGTTAAAAAATTTATTTAAAAGTATCTTTCTCAGTGTGGAGAGAACATCAAGTAAGTGATCTGTAAGCACCAGCTCTTCATTGACTTCTTATGTCTCATTGTCTGGATTTTTCTAGAACACTGATCTCATTTACTCTCTTCTCTGGTCTTATATAGAAGCAGTGTAGGAGAATGTAATTCATCAAATCTTTTGTATAATTAAAATTATTTTATTTAAACTATTTGACCTATAAAGTTATTCATAGTTGAGTATTAGACATACAATGTTTCAGCACCAATCCATCACCAGTGTCAACCTCCCTACACCAATGTTCCCAGAGTCCATCTCATGTCACCATTCCCCGCCCCAACCTGGCATCATATTAGGCACCTTATTAAGTTTGGTTGTTCAAGTTTGGGCCTCATGATTTCAGTGTTTTTGACTCACTGGTTTGGATATTTAGTTCTAATCTTCCAGAATGCCATCAATCAGAATGCACCTGAGTCCTCTTTTCCCCCACCTCTCATTATCTTACATCTATCTCCCTCTTCCTCAAAATCCTTTCTCCTCTTCACTATACCTCCTTACTCCTCTCAAGAGGGTTCTAGATCATATTTTTATTCTTGCTAGAGTTTAAACTTACGATGCTGATGGTTTTCTGATTTTCCAATCAAAAAAGGAATTATGTTTACAGTTTGAGATTTCAGAATTTTCTAATTGGAATGGGATGGTTTAGGACCAAACCCTTCATTTCTTGCTTACTTTATTCCATGGCAAGGGCAAACAGAGAAGTTGGGTCTTTTGATTTTCCATCCAGTACTTTGCCAACTATTCCTGTGTATCTAATATTGGGGGGCACACCCAGAGATGCTTGGGGTAACTACTGGCTATGTGCTCAGAAATTGTTCTTGGCTTGGGGGACCATATCAGATGCTGGGGATTGAACCCAAGCCCATCCTGGTCAGCCACCTGCAAGGCAAATGCCCTACCTCTGTACTATAGCTCCAGCCCCATATTAGTTTTATTTTTAATTAGTTTCTTTATAATAAAACTGTTGAGTACTTGTCTGTAACTGTTAAATACAAAAAAGTGAATATAAAAGGTAATGGAGAAAAAATAAAATCTCTTCAAGATAATTTGAAGCTTCAAGTACAACTTAGGTAGAATGTAATATCTCTAAGATAGCATCCTGATGTAATTTCACTGCAAAGAAAAATTAGCTGCAGCCATAGCACGGCAGGTAGAGCATTTGCCTTGCACTTGGCTGAACTGGGTTTGATCCCCAGCATCCCTATATTCCCCTTAGCCTGCCAGGAATGATTTCTGAGCACAGAGCCAAGAGTAACCCTGAATTCTGCCATATGTGTGGCCCCAAAACAAAAACACAAACAAAAAAGAAAACTCAGATGAAAGATTTTGCCATTTTCAGAGAAAAATGTGAATATCGGAGAAAATGAGGGAAGGATGATAATTCTGATGTGCTCTCGGATAGGCAGAATATATTTAAAGTGAGTGGCTAGAGAGATAGTAAGGTGGGTAAGGTCTTACACACAGCTGACCCCAACCTGGGGTTCATCACCAATATCCCATATGGTCCCCTGGGCACTGCAGGATTAATTACTGAGCCAGGAGGAAGCCCTGAGTGCAAATAGGTTTGGACCATATCAAAAATTTTTATTTAAAATAATATAGTGATTGTAATAAAATAGCTTTATTATTTTCTTCAGATTTTTCTAAACTTCCAACATGAATGAAAACATCTCTTTCCTGTTTTGCTGTTCACACACTATCATAGTACTTACTGTGCTCTGGTTTCGTGGTGTGTGTGTGTGTGTGTGTGTGTGTGTGTGTGTGTGTGTGTGTGTGTGTGTGTGTCTTGGCTGGCCACACCGGGCAGCACTCAGGGGCTGAAGTTATTCTTAGCTGGCTAGGGGAACCATATGGAATTCTGGAGATTGAACCCAGGTTGGCTGCATGCAAATGTGCTACCCACTGTACTATCACACTGGCCCCTATGCTCTAGTTTTTTGTACATCTTGGCCTTCCTGCCATGTAAGGAATTTGTGATTAACTTTAAAACAAACAAACAAACAAACAAAAAAGAAGAATGGACTCCTCTCTTATACCATTAGCACACCAGTCAGAACAAAGGGGCTATCTAAAAAGTCTTTGGGAAAGTTCATTCTTATGAGAAATCAGGCATTAGATAAGTCTTTGTGGGGTCCTGAGTTCTGAACAAACAGGGACACCATTTTGTATGGGCCACATGCTATAAGACACATGCTAGGTTTCCTTAAGCCTATTTTCATTAATACTACTTCAAGCTACCTGAACATACCAGGTAGCCTATCAGGGAAGGACACAAAGGATCAATAGGAAGGTATTCCTAGACAATGGCCAATCATTTTAAAGATAATCAGAAAACTAGAACCTCCCTATATCTCTTCCTATATAATCCTCTTCATGACCTTAGTAGGCATTCATCTCCTTCTAGAGATAATCCTGGCTGGCCAATGTGGGGCTGTTGGCAGACAGATTAAATAATCAGTTTTAAGAAAATATTTTCTCCCATTCTGTGGAGGGCTTTTGTATCCTAAGCACTATTTTCTTTAAGGTGCAGAAGCTTCTCAGCTTAATATAGTCCCATTTGTTTATCTCTGTTTCCACTTGTTTGGAAAGTGCTGTTTCCTCCTTGAAGATGCCTATAGTTTCAATGTCATGGAGTATTTTACTTACGTGTTGTTCTATATTCCTTATGGTTTCAGGCCTGATATCAAGGTTTTTAATCCATTTGGATTTGATCTTTGTGTTTGGTGTCAGATGGGGCTCTGAGTTCGCTTTTTTGCAAGTGGCTAACCAGTTATGCCAACACCGCTTGTTGAAGAGACTTTGCTTACTCCGTTTGGACTTCTTGCCCCTTAATCAAACATTAGTTGATTGTATGTCTGGGGAACATTCTCTGTATATTCAAGTCTATTCACTGAACTGTCTTTATTTCAATACCATGCTGTTTTAATAACTATTTACCCAATCACACATCAGACAAGGAGTTAATATCGAAAGTATGAAAGTATACTTAACAAGAAAAAAACATATAACTACATTAAAAACTGGGGAGAAGAACAGACATTTCCTCAAGAAGAAATACAAATGGCCAAAAGACACTTGAAAAAATGCTCCACATCACTAATCATTAGGGAGATGCAAATCAAAACAACAATGAGGTACCATTTCACACCACAGTGACTGGCACACATCACAAAGAAAAGAACAATCAGTGCTGGCTGGGATGTGGAAAGGAACTCTTATTTACTGCTAGTGGTAATGCTGTCTAGTCCAGCCTTTATGGATACAATAATGAGATTCCTCAAAAAGATGGAAATTGAACTCCCATATGATCCAGCTGTAGCACTCCTAGGAACACATAATACCCTAGGAACAGAAAAATACAATTCAAAAATCCCTTCTTCACACCTACATTCATTGCAGCACTGTTTACAGTAGCCAGACTCTGGAAACAACCAAGATGCTCTTCCACAGATGAATGGCTAAAAAAATGTGGTACATATATACAATGGAATATTATGCAGTCTTCAGAGAGATGAAGTCATGAAATTTTCCTATAGATGGATGTACATGGAGTTTATTATTTCTGAGTGAAATAAGGAGGGAGAGAAATAGACACAGAATAGTCTCACCATTTATGGGTTTTAAGAAAAATTAAAGACATTATTGTAATAAGGTCTAACAATAGAGTTAAGGGCCGGAAGGGCCAGAAGGTCTGGCTCACAATATGAAGCTCACCACAAAAAGTGGTGAATACTGTTAGGGAAATAACTACACTAACAACTAGCATGACAATGTTAAAGAATGAGAGAAGTAGAATGCCTGTTGTGAACACAGGTGGGTGGGGGGGCATTGGTGGTGGGAATGTTGCACTGGTGAAGAGTGTTCTGTTTATGACTGAACCCCAACTACAATCATGCTTGTAATTATGGTGCTTAAATAAAGATGAAAAAATATTCAGCTTTACTCCAGTTGTGTGGTCTCATCCTTTGACTCTGGACTCTAATATCTTCTGAACTTTTAATTTTGGGGAGATTCCTTGCCTACTGAAACATAAATGCAAGATGGTTTGATTAGCAGATTAAATGTAAAATATTAATGTCTTCTGAGCCATCTGACAGACTTATTTAGAACATTTGTTCCTGCTTCTATAGAGAATGAAATGATTTCATATTGTCTTCTCATCAGACTTTAAATCATCTCTCATCCAAATGGGGGAATTTTGAACATGAAAGTCGATGAATTCTTAGTTATATCAACACATCGTACAGGATCTACTACTCTCTCTGGTCATCCAGTATCATGGTCATCAAAATATAAGTGGGACATGGCTTATTCCAGGACATGACTGATATTAAGGCTCCTATGTCTTTCCATGCCTTGTACTCTTTAGAACTTTGAGTGACACTGTTTTTCAAGTTCAAAAACATGGATTTCACACATTAACATTCCTTGTTATGTGCATGGAATTAATTCACTTTCTATGTTTACTTTACTGCAGGGGTCTTTTATCCATCCAGTTACACATACACTGACCATCTCTGGCTCTGCATTCTATATCATTCAGACATGCAACAAATAAAATGTGAGGATCTGTGGAACAACAAAATGTGCATATCAAAATATGTCAAATACTGTAAAAGCTACCCCAAGTAAATAAGAGACTTAGAAAGTAAAATAATTCAAGTCTCAAGGACAAGGCATTTGAATCCTGGCTCCAGTTCAATCATGCAACCCCTCATTATGCTGAATTCCATTTGTAATACTTTTTTTTTTTTCAGATTCCTACTGGGGAAAGTAAATGTAGTGGATAGAATTGCATATATGGATATCCAGTTGAAGTCTTAGAAAGTTCATCATTACAATAATGTAATTTGCTCATTACAAATGCTGCCTTCTTGGTCTGTTCTCTTATCTCTCTATGCCTTTGTTTTTCATCTATCAAATGGGGACAAACATATCTCCTTTCTGCTTCATTTCTTCTTTCTTCTCTTCAGGAATTTTATAATTGTAGATTATATCGATTACTCTCAGGAATTTAGGTCTTGTTCATTATTTTGACAGGAAACTTTGGAGTAATGAATAGAGGTGGAGCCATTCAGTAAATGTTGGAGGATTAAGAAAGTTAGGGAATGAGGAAATGCCAGTAAAGGTAGTACAGGTAGTGCTTACCAATCACAGCCATGGTCCGTAAGGCCTCAGTGGTCAGATATTGCAGTTGTCCTGAAGGGAATGGAAAAAACAAAGAGCTTGGGTACTGGTAGATTTAAGGTAGCACCTCATGCAACATTCTCCATTGATGAAATCGAAGGAAAGTCCTACATTATTTTCAGAGACCCAAACAAGCTCCTCCAATCACTTTTCTTTCTTTCTTTCTTTCTTTCTTTCTTTCTTTCTTTCTTTCTTTCTTTCTTTCTTTCTTTTCTTCTTTCTTTTTTTTCTTTCTTTCTTTCTTTAGTTCATTCTTTCTTTTTTCTTTCTTTCTCTCTTTCTTTCTTTCTTTCTTCTTTCTTTCTTTCTTTCTTTTTCTCTCTGTCTCTTTCTTTTTCTTTCTTTCTTTCTTTTCTTTCTTTCTTTCTTTCTTTCTTTCTTTTTCTTTCTTTCTTCTTTCTTCTTTCTTTCTTCTTTCTTTCTTTCTTTCTTTCTTTCTTTCTTTCTTTCTTTCTTCTTTCTTTTCTTTCTTCTTTCTTTCTTTCTTTCTTTCTTTCTTTCTTTCTTTCTTTCTTTCTTTCTTTCTTTCTTTCTTTCTTTTTCTTTCTTTTTCTTTCTTTCTTTCTTTTCTTTCTTTCTTTCTTTTCTTTCTTTCTTTCTTTCTTTCTTTCTTTCTTCTTTCTTTCTTTCTTTCTCTTTCTTTCTTTCTTTCTTTCTTCTTCTCTTCTTCTTTCTTCTCTTCTCTCTTTCTTTCTTTCTTCTTTCTTTCTTCTTTTCTTTCTTTCTTTCTTTCTTTCTTTCTTTCTTTCTTCTTTCTTCTTCTTCTTTCTTTCTTTCTTTCTTCTTTCTTTCTTTCTTTCTTTCTTTCTTTCTTTCTTTCTTTCTCTCTTTCTTTTCTTTTTTTTCTTTCCCTCCTCTGAAACTTTTTCTTTTCCTGTCAAAAAATGCTTTGCTGTTTGTTTGGCACTGAATCTGGTTCTCAGTTGCAATATTTGGAGAAAACAGAACTTGCTTCTCCCTGTAGTCTATTAGACACTTAATAAAACAGGATGATTAAGAGGCCTTTTACTGTTTCCCAGATGAATTTTTGGAATGGGGTAAGACATAGAAGAAAAGAAATGAGGTGACAATTTCAAAATGATGCTTTAAACATAAGACTTAGTAGTATGGCTAGGAAAAGAGTTTTTTAATCTTCAGTTGATATAAATATACATATATAGAGAGAAATGATATATATATAAACATTTATTTTCAGATATATTATGTAAAAATGTAATGACCCAGAAAATCAAAGAGATAGCACAGTGGGTAGGGTTCTTGACTTGCATGTGGACAGCCCATGTTCAATCCCCATCATTCCATATATTTCCCCAAGCATCATCAGGAATAACTCCTGAGTGCAGAGCCAGGCATGCCTTGTAAGCATGCTTAGTATAGCCCCCAAACAAACAAAGAAACAAAAAGCAAAAACAAAGAAATGAGTAACAACACTAAGGACTTTGTATCTAGGCTAAGAAACAAAATAATGGACAGAGAAGTAATTATTATATTATTGGAGGCAAAAGAAAATAGAAGATTTCTGTTTTTAAAAAGTGGTTCCAGGACTGGAGTGATAATACAGTGGGCAGAGCATTTACATTACTCTCAGCCCACCCGAGTTCAACCTCCAGCACAGCATAAAGTCCCCTGAGCCTATCAGGAGTGATCCCTGAGCACTGAGCCAGGAGTAAGCCCTGAGCACTGCCAGGTGTGGCCTAAAACCAAAAAAAAAAAAAAAAGTTTCTAAATGACCAATTATCTTTAGTGCCAGAGTTATATTACAGTGGGTAGAGTGACTGTCTTGCACAAAACAGATCCGGGTTCAATTCCTGGTATCCCTGAGCATTACCAGGAGTGATTTCTGAGTGCAGCAGAGCCAGGAGTGACAGCTGAGCATCACTGGAATATGACCCCGAAAAGCAAAATAAATATAAAGAGGTCCAAACCTACCCAATAAGGAAACAATTAAACTCCCAGGTCAAATTACTTTGAAAATCTAAAATTCTAAATTCCCATAGAGTCTGGAGTAGAAAATGCAGAATTCCAATATCCTAAGCATGCCATGTGGTCACAGAAACTAATTCTCTAGGATAGAGAGAAAAGGGAGGTTGCTGGCAGATGTTCTAGTCACCAGCAACTACTCAGGAAAAAAATAATTTCCCTGTGCCCCTTGTTTATTTATTTAAAAATCTTTTGTTGTTATTTTGGCCACACCTGGCAATGCTGGAGGACTTGGAAGGTTTGGAGACTGACCCTGCTCCAACCCTCTGGGTCATTTCCTCTGACCTGATCCTTCTGCCCTTTCTAATGAATGCTTAGCTAAGACCCTCTTTTTCCCCCCAATGAACCCTCAATGAATAATCTTATCTCCGATGGTTGAAGGGTTTTCCCCTCTGGCCACTGCAACCAAGGAGTCTTTTGGTGAGGTTTTGCAAAGCAAATTCTTCTTCACCAGGACTATGCTACTGGACCCAGGACAACTTAGATTGGACCTTGATCAACCCAAATCTGGTTTCTGATTTCCAGATTTAACCCAATCTGATTCTGGCCGGTAGCTTAAGAAAAGAAACAACTAAAAAGTATTTGAAAGCTTATAAAGTTCAAAGACTATAGAGTTAGGAGTCCAGGGATTCAGCATTAAGTTCAAGGGACTTCAAGATTTCTGTTGATGTTTGCATCTTCCAGGAGTAGGGAAGGGGCATGTTGAATTGGACTTTCCTTCCCTTTCTTTTGCTGAACTGAAAAGGTTGAAACACAAAAGGACATTGGGGTTGGAGAGACAGTATAGCAGGTAGGGCTCTTACCTTACACCCTTTTATTTAGTCAAGCCTGGTTGGATCCCCATCCTCCCATATGATCCCTATAACACCACCAGGAGTAATTTTTGATTGCATAGCCAGGAGTAATCCCTGAGTGTCTCTGGGTATGGCCTCCAGACAAACAAAATAATATTATAATTAGAAAATAATGTATTTTTTAAAAACACAAAAGGATGCCTATTAATAATTGTGTAGTATCTCCTAAAATGAATGATGCTTGTAGGCAGAAGAGAACAGGAATCAGAAAATTATATGAGGCCAAAAATGCATGGGTAATTGTGAATTCAGCTTCCTTTAGGACATTTCATTAGATGTATTGCCTAAATAGTGTTGATTAGGTGGTTCCTGATGGTTGAATTTATGATTCCTTTCCAAGGAGATCGGAATGTATAATTAAATCTCCATCTGTTCGGTGACATGGAGTTAACACAAGGAACTCCATGATAGGCCTGTTGTCTCGCACTGAACAGACCTCATCACTTAATTATATTAAGGGCCATTTAAAATCCATACATATTCATTTATCCCAGGACCTGAAGTATGGGGAGAAACCACAGAAAGAGAGTTGGCTTTGTCATTTGTTAGTATGTGACTGTTGCTTTTCCCACACATGATTTATACCAAATCTTCACCAGCAAGTTAGACTTCTGCACTTATGCTTTGGACTGTCTACTTGTCTGATTGTTCACTTTTGAAAGGGACTGCCTGATTGATAAAGATGCACTTGATGTATAGAAGGGTTTGGTTATTGTTGCTTTGGTTTGGGGCCCACATCCCACAGTGCTCAGGACTTACTCCTGGCTCTGCACTCGGAAATTAGGCCTGTAGGGTTCTGGAAACCATATGGGGGTATCAGGGATCAAACACCCACAGGCCAGCCTTTGTGCAAGCAGGTGCCTTACCCACTATGCTATTGCTTTGGACTATTACAAAAACATTTTATTTTATTTGGATTTTGGGTCACTCCTGGTGGTGCTCAGGGGTTACTCCTGGCTCAGAAATTGCTCTTGGTAGACTCTGGGGACCATATGGGGTGGCGGGATTCACCGTCCTTCCTTCATTGGTTGCGTGCAAAGTAAACTAACACCCTACTGCTGTGCTATCTCTCCAGTCCTGCTTTGGACTCTTATAAAAAGTGTTTGATAGATAAGATGAGAAAGTAGTTAGGTTCAGTACTTTTGATTTTTAGTCAGGTAAATCCATTTAGATACCAATTTGCCATCTTTCTACATAAGCTTCTGAGACCCTCACTCTTTCCTTCCTCTCTCTTGCTCTCCTTAATCCTCTCTTTGCTTTCTCTCATTCCCCATCCCTCAGTTAGGGCAGCTAAAAGAAAAAGTTCTAAGATTACATCTATAGGACATATGGTTTAGAATCCATAAATCATTTAGGTGTCAATGCCCTGGGCTGATTCTAGTGAACTTGGCATATATAAGATAAAGTAAATATTTCCTTATTTAATATTTTTATGTAAATATTATTTAGAGGTTGTCTACTCCAGAAACTAGAGTTTCTCTATTTAAGCCTCTAAACTCTTACTTAAAATTTCTATAGAAGTACATAAAAATACACACAGTTATAATTTCAATTTTGTTCTCTTCCTAAAGGAATATGGTGAAATTGCATTGAATTATCCTCTCCTTTTCCTTATCTTCCTTCTCCTTCTCTTCCTCCTCCTTATCTTCCTTCTCTTCCTCATCTCCTCCTCCTCCATCTCCTCTTCCTCCTCCTCCTTCTTCTCTTTCTCCTCCTCCTCCTCCTCCTCCTCCTCCTTCTTCTTCTTCTTCTTCTTCTTCTTCTTCTTCTTCTTCTTCTTCTTCTTCTTCTTCTTCTTCTTCTTCTTCTTCTTGTTCTCCTTCTTCTTGTTCTTCTTGTTCTTGTTCTTGTTCTTCTTCTTCTTGTTCTTGTTCTTCTTCTTCTCCTTCTTGTTCTTGTTCTTCTCCTCTTCTTCCTCCTTCCTCCTCCTCCTTCCTCCTCTTTCTTCTCCCACTCCTCTTCTTCCTCTTTCAACTTTTCTTCTTCATTACCTTCTTCTGCTGCTTCTTCCTCCTCTTCTACTCCCCTTTCTTCTTTTTTTCTCTTCTCTTTTTTTCCTCTTATTCCTTCTTTTTCTTCTGTTCTCCTCCTCCTTTTTCTTCTCCTTGCCTTCCTCGTTGTCCTCTTCCTTCCTCTCATCCTCCTATTTCTCTTCTTTTTTAGGGTCACAAATGGAAGTGCTCAGAGCTTACTCCTGGCTTTATACCTAAGAATATCTCCTGGCAGGTTCAGAGGATATATGAAGTACCAGGGATTAAACCTGGTTCAATTGTTTGCAATGTAAACACCTCTCCTGCTGTACTATGTCTCTAGGCTTCCATCCTCTCTTCTTAAGACATACCATTTGGTATCTTGGCTGTGCAATTTAATTTGAAACTGATTTTATTAAATATAGTCCCATTATTGCATCAAAGGTCTTGAAATGAAAAAAATTAAGGCTTTTTTAAACCAAAAAAGCAATGAAGATCAAATAATCTCTATTAGTATATATTCCTTCCTCCTATATGTATATACTTTTAGACACAAAATATTCAAAGACATCTAGTTAATGTCATAGAAAACATTTTCCAAGCTTTAAAGTTGTGTACAAAAAAACATTGCTTGGGATATTAACAAAAACTCTTTTAGTTTTCTATCAAAACTTTGGAATAATATAGATAATGCTTTAATTAGACTCTTTGGTAAGGGTTGAAGAACTATTATGCCACAGAAGTAATTTAGATTTTTTCCATTTACCCCTCCCCCAAAACAACAACAACAAACTTATTAGTGTATAAAACAACTAAAGTAAGCATTTGTTCTTACTTATTATTTGCCAGAAATAATCATACTTCCCTCTTGGATTTGACCTGGAATTAATTATTTTCACAGAATGATCCAAATGAAGAAATGAAATGTTGAAGAACTAGGAGCATATGTCTTTAGATTCTTTTTTTATCTGCTTATTTATAAGCTGGGGGTATTCTGGCTAAATAGGATTTTATCTCTCATATCTGATTCTGTAGTTTCTCCATTTTTCCTATAACTTAATATATGTATATATATATATATATATGTATTTTACAAAGCATCCCTGTGCATCTATATAAAGTTCCTTCAGTACTGACAGATTATATCATTTTAGAACCTGTGTACATTGGTAAAGATTTTATATATATGCCCTTCAGTCTACATACTATCCCATAATGTATTGGGCCTTATTATCAGAGACCACAGTAGGAGCTATATATTTTTCAATGAATTAAGAAACAAATGACCTCCTCTACATTTTTGGCAGATACTGATAAACAGTAGAAGGGGTTGGGAAATACCATAAAATATCCAACTTATTGGTGAATACCTAGAGAGAATTACCTAGTGGAGTTTGCTGATTGTATAACAGCTACCTTCTAAGTCTAAAGGCCAATCCCCCTTGTGCCATAACATTATGATCAACAGTACAAACCCTTGCTTCTAAAAATAACTGTTGGCACTGAGTGGGATAAAAGAGAGGAAAAAAGAATAAGAAAGTAGAATCATAAGTTTCACTGTTCTTCCTGCCAATATATACAAACCCACATCCAAAACATATCTCATTTACATGTCTGTTTATTTTGTTTTCATGGCTGTCTGGGACCAGGGGCCTTTCTTTATTCTCTAGATGCAGACAAAGAAATAGAAAGATAAACTCTGACCCGCTTAGCTCCCCCTAAAGTCTGGCCTTTCCTGCTCCAAGTGAGTAAAACCCTCACACACAAAATCTGTGTGTGTGTGTGTGTGTGTGTGTGTGTGAGAGAGAGAGAGAGAGAGAGAGAGAGAGAGAGAGAGAGAGAGAGAGAGAGAGAGAGAGAGAGAGAGAGAGAGAGACTGGGCATCTCAAAAGACTAGAAAAGAATAGTGTAGATTCTACGGTGAACAGATTTCAGAAAAGTCATTTTTCATGCCAAGAATTACCAGTTTAGTTTGATTCTAGGAAGATTTGCAGTAAGATGGAAAGAATGGGGCAAGGTGCAAAATCCTTTTCTAGAAATAAAAACTTGAATCCTAGACATTTTTAAGTTGATTCTGTCAATCTTGAGCAGCAATTATTGTTACTATTGTTTTAATTAACAAGCAGTGTTAGAGATTGACGGAGGTAAACATTAGTACATTGATTTTAGTAACCACACAATGATTATGTTCCCTATTTTTCAAATGAGGAGCATTTGGTCCAGAGAAGTCCAAACGCCCCTCCAAAGCCTCACACTGGTTCATAGAAGAGTTTGATTTCAGCCCCAACATATTGCTCTCAAGCCCTTTACTCTTATTTTATCCTTTGATTTCTACTTGCTCTTCCATTAGACTTAAAATTTCCCCTTTGGTTTCATATCTTAGCTATGGCACTACATATGCAAATGATATAATTTATTTCTTATATCTCTTATCATTAGTATCTAGAATAAGACCAGATAATGTAGTGTATCAAAGGGGATAACTAGATCACCCTTGAGAGTATAGAGAAAAGGAGAGAGAAGAAAAGAAATTGGGAGGAAAGTAAGAAGGAAAGTAATAGGGAACCAGAGGTCAATGACCTCAGGAACATCTGTGGTATAGATATAACTCTATACCCAAACAACAGAATCAACAATATTGAAATAATGATACCCAAATTATAACAATAATAATAATAATATAATAATAATAATAACCAAACTTAACAATGTTCCTATCATGGTGTGAGGAGAGAATCTAGGAAAACGGATAAATGGAAGTTGACACTGTTAGTGGGACTAGTGTTATAATATTATATGTCTATATTAAACTACCAATAATTTTATGACACATTTCTTTAATAAAATTAAAAAAATCATAGTACACAGATTTTTTTTAAATGACCTCTTTGTTAACCAGGTGCCACTTTCTTCCCTGTATATTCCATATCTCTAATCTAAATCTTTCCTTAGGCATTTTCTCCCAAAACTGTAGGCAGCCTTAAACCATTCCTATACATCAGAGTGGCTTTACCAATAGGGAAGTTTTGAGAAACTGGATTCTCTTAAAAATCAATTTCCTACTTTCCAAGATACAATTCTCTTTCCTTGAGTAAGTAGTTTCTCTTACAGTCTATTGTATTCATGGTGGTTATACTCAGTTTCTATTGAATTCTTTAGAATATATCAAGGGCTTATCCCTTTGTCTTCCATCACTTTCTTTCTTTCTTAAGTACAAATTATTGGGATTTTAGTGAAGATAAGACAGGCCTTATGGGGAACAGCAACAAGGAAGCCTAGCTGGGCCCCACAAAGTGAGAACACTACTCTGGTAAAATAATTTATGTTTTTTAAGAAGAAGAAATCTCATAAATCTCTATAAACTCAACCTGGAACATGAAGCAGAGAAAGAGCTTTGAAAATGGGCTTTCATCCCAGGCAGAACCAAGAGTGAGTGTATACCGTGATTGATTCTGAAATTGTCCTGCTGAAATGCAAACTCAGCAGTAAAGTGGATACTGCCTGTATCCAGGATACCCTCCTGTATGGAGGATTCTTTGCCAGATTACCTCCAGGGTCCAGAAGAAGAATGCCATGAACAAAGTGATGTTAAGTTTGTTGTAAAGGCAGCGGTTCGCAAGGGCTTCTGAGTAACACAGGGCCTTTTATTCTCTAGATCTCTAGCTTCCTTGTTTCCTGGAATACTTGGCCCTCAATGATAGGAGCAGTATCTGAGCATTAACCTTCATGTTCATCATGGAGGAACCCAGTGCTACCCAGGAATCTTCTGTTGTGTACTTTAGGCTCTTATTAAACTTTATTTCTCCTTTGTGGGCTATTTTCTGCTTATGTCTTTATTTCTATCTTACTACCTAATTCATACTTGGAGTTGGAAAATAACAGTCATATCTAGCAGCATATACGTTATTAATCTGGTAATAAAAGATAACACAAAATAGTAAAAGATTGCAAAACAAGCAGGTATCTCAAAATGTAGTGTAAAATATGTATGACAGTGGGAGGGAAATGGGGACTTTGATGGTGGGAATGTACACTGGTGAATAGATGCACTTTGGACATTGTCTAGCTGAAACTCAGACATAAACACTTTGTAAACTATGGTTAGTTAACTTTATTAAAAATAATACAAAAATTTGTGTGTACACATTGATTTGTCTGTCAAGTTTTAACTGAGATCCCGACCTTTGTGACTTCCAGTTTATGGATGAAAATGTATGAGATTGAAGAAGATAAAGAGCATTCATGTCACATAGATCAATCAGAGGATAACCTGTGAATTCGGTGTGCATTTGCCCTTCACAGTCTTCTTGGCAGATCCCAAGGGTCTTCACAACTCTTGTTATATTTTTGGGGGGATCACACCCAGCAGCACTCAGGGGTTACTCCTGGCGCTATGCTCAGAAATTGCTCCTAGCATGCTCAAGGGGACCACATGGGATGCTGAAACTCAAACCACCATCCTTCTGCATGAGAGACAAACACACTATCTCCATTCTATCTCTCTGGCCCCACATCACAACTCCTTATCTGTTGACTTGTCTTGGAATTCTCTACTGGAACTCAATAGCCAATGCAGGCTGTGACTGTATGACTTATAATTAATCCAAGGGGGGAAGAACTCTAAGGGAAATTTACAAATAAAACCCAATATATTCTTTTGGAAAGCTTAGGGAAAATATTGAAGACATTTTTAAAATAATTTACTTAAACACTGTGGTTACGAAGTTGTTCATAATACAAAATTTTTTAAATCCAAAGTTGTTCATGATTGAGTTTCAATCATAAAATGGATGTTGCACTTAGGCATATTTCCCCACCAATGTCCTCAATTTCCCTCCTGACCTCCCCTCTTCCTGTTTCTGGGTCAGAAATTTTCCTCCTCTCTCTCTCTCTCTCTCTCTCTCTCTCTCTCTCTCTCTCTCTCTCTCTCTCTCTCTCTCCTCTCTCACTCACTCTTTTTCTTATCCCCCCCTTTTTTTGGTTTTTAGGTCACATCCGGCAGCGCTCAGGGGTTACTCCTGGCTCTAAGCTCAGAAATCACTCCTGGCAGACTCGGGGGACCAAATGGGATGCTGAGATTCGAACCACCATTCTTCTGCATGCGAGGCAAAAGCCCTACCTCCATTATATCTCTCCCTTATTCCCCTTTTAGATACTATGGTTTAAAATATTGTTACTGAAGGGTTATCCTGATATCACTTTATCTCCTTTCAGCACCCAGTTCTTGTCCAGAGTGATCATTTTCAACTCTAATTATCATAGTTGTCCCTTCTCTGCCCTAACTGCACTCTTCTACTATTTGTGTCAAGCTTCCTACCATGGGCTGGTTCCCTTGCCCTCATCTCTATTATGAAAACATTTTTTAAAGTCTTAAAAGTTAGATGAACTAGATGTGTATGAAACAATACTTTGGGCCTGGGATTGGTGAGAAAGATTTTTAAATGCTTCTCAGAATATGCAAAAATATACTCAATATCTCTAACCCTAGATTTCAACATGCCTTTTATTTCTACTTTTTGCCAGAGAGGTAATGAATGGGAAGTATTGTCATTGCTATGATGGGAGAGATGATCACACGAGTCTCTTCTTGATCTCAGGTATGATAGACTTCAAATAAAAATTGATTATGCAGGTCTTCCTTTACTTGATAGCTTCTAACTTGAACTGCTGTCAATGAGATTGGTAAATTCTCATCTGCTTTACCTCTTCCTAGTTTGTGGCAATTATCTTCTAATGACAAATTATACCCTGACACCTCTTCTTTGACTACTCAGAATGTGGTACAATTCATGCATTTGAACTTTTACTGGTTTCTCAATTTTTGCATTACATGATGCCTCCCATTACAGCTGTCATAGCATGTTTGGTAGAAATAATGATCATTTCCCTAACATAGTTTTTCTCAGTGTAGGAGATATTACTACCCTGCAGGGACTGCTGAAATTATTGAGAAGCAGTAGTAGCCTCAGGTGTAACAGAAATGCTTTCTCTTTGCACTATTAATGAAGATATGTTTGAAGAATGATGTTCTGAATAGTTTTTTCAATAAAAGAATGGTTGGTCAAATGGGTTGGGAATATTTGCCCCAATGAAACTCCCATGGATGTTATTATCAGAAAAAAATAATTTCAAACCAAACAAACTTGGTTAATAGACAACACTTCTTATCACTTTCTACCTATCAAAGAATCTTAGGAAGAGATGCATATATAAGGTTGAATAAAAAAAATGAACTCCTGATCTTGAATTACTCATACTCATTACTAGAGAGAAAAAAGAGAATAGAGAAATCCACAGATATAACTCAATGCACATAGACATGAGATAAATTTCTATTAGGATGCTGAGTGAAACAAGAGTTGATTTTTCAGAGGATGTTGGAGAGAGGAAAAGAGGAAATAGTAAACTTGACTTCATTCTCTATTTATATAAAGAATATGTGGACTGCTTGGTTTGAAAGGGTTAAAATATCATTTCAATGGATATGAAATGGTTCCTTGGATATGATGAGAGGAATGCAGATGAAAATGCAGAGGGAAGTAGATGGTCCCAAAGGAGTCTTTTTGGTGCTGGAGAGATAGTACAAGGGTGAAGGCCACCTGATAGATGATAGACCCAGTTAGAATCTCCAACACTACATATAGTCCCTTGTGTACTCCTGGGGTGATCTCTCTTTGTTCTAAACACTGAGCAGAAAAGTAGGGCCTGAACACCATTGGGTCTGGTTCTAGAACAAAATAAAACAAAGCAACCCCATGGGGGTCTTTTGATCCATTAGCCTTTGTAACGATGAAAAACGTACACATTGTTGGGTCAGCTGTCAGACAACAGTGGGGGACCCCTAAACTGAGAACCAACCCATCAACATAAAAGTCTGACTTTAGGGGCCGGGCGGTGGCGCTAGAGGTAAGGTGCCTGCTTTGCCTGCGCTATCCTTGGACGGACGGACCGCGGTTCGATCCCCCGGCGTCCCATATGGTCCCCCAAGCCAGGAGCGACTTCTGAGCGCATAGCCAGGAGTAACCCCTGAGCGTCACCGGGTGTGGCCCAAAAACAAAAAAAAAAAAAAAAGAAGTCTGACTTTATTCTTAGCAAGAAAGGATCATTTGAGACCTGTACACTACCTGGTGTGTCTTCCAAATAAGGCAGTTACTACAGCTCCAAAGTCCTAAGATTAATTAAAACTACTATTGCATCCAGACAGACAGCACTAGGAAAAATAAATGAGTTTTGTTTGCCTCCCAAACTTGAAGACACATTGATTTTTATCCTAGTTATATTCAAGTCAGATTATAAACAGAACTGAATTTATATGGTGTAATCAGGCCGGAGACTTGACCGATAGGCTGATGGTCTACAAATCCCCACAGGAACATAAAGTAAATGAAGAATGGGACGATACCTCCTCAAAGCTGGGAAGAGAAGGAATAATGGGCTTCAGACAAAGGATAGGGGCTATTTTTTCAGGCTAGACTTAAAAGCTTTTCTAATCTCTGAGAGCATCTGGGCTGAATTGCAGACTCCCAGGAGAGGTAGGGGAAGAGTTTCTTGGAGCAACTCAAGGCAGGCAAAGGAGCTATTGAACTGGGGAAGAGTAAGAGGAGGGGCAGAGAAAGGAAGAAAAGGAGGAGTAACAAGTAGATACTGGCAATGAACTGTGTCCCAATTACTAGTGATCTCTGAACTAAAGAATTCTACACGGTCTTTTGGGGAAGTACCATTTACTTTGCACCTGTTTTGCATGTCTGGCACCATTGTTTTCATCCTTCACACTCCAGAAAGCTCTGAGAAGGAAAAGGAAAATTAATTAATATAGATTTGAACACCCACAAATAATGCTGGATGTGCTGCAATATATTTTAGCCAATAAAGATCTCACTAAGATTTCAAGGTAGCCTTTCTAAGTATCTAGGATGTAATTATTAGATTCTCTCTCCCTTGGTGTAAAATGAAGGACAAAATTCCTAGAGTGCACAGTGGAAAATTCCTAGAGAAGCACAGTGTAAAGGATAGCGTCAACCTTGGACTTGGAATTCTCCAATTGGGGTCCAAAGATCCTGTCCCATCTTCCTAGTAATCTCCTACACGGTTATTGTCAACTAGTTCCCAGCAGAATTTCCATCTCATTGGGTTATTGCTTATAATCATCTGGAAGAGTTTTCATAATGAAAGTCAGTGCTTGCAGGTGGTAGACAGACAGCTGACACATGAGGAGTGGACAGACTTCCATTTTTCTTTCTTTCTTCAGCTAAGACTCTGAATTGGATCCAGCTGTTTTTTGATTCACAGGTCCAAAGACCCCAATATCCTGCTTTTTGTTTTCCTGGAAATTATTGGCTATTGTTAGCCAGGAAGGCCATATTGGAACCCTCTAAAGAACTCAAAAAGGTGGTCAGTGGGCACTTGGGAGCAAGGTCACAAAAGAATGAGTCAATGGTATTTCAAGATGAAGTCTTGATTTAGGGTCTAGCTATAGTCATGTCTGGATTCTAACAGGGAATGATCCTTAGAGGGACTTTAAGTTTTTATTATTCATCCTTTGTTAGGGACAAATTATATAAGCATCTAAAAATTGTGTTTATCCTTTATTAAACCAAACTATATGCTCGCTCTTGTCTTTAGCTGCTTACAAACACCACTACCATTATTGTCAGAATTTTTTTGGAGGGTAAGGGGATTTATCCACCATACCAAATGATACTCAGGAGCTGATCTTAGCTTTGTACTCAAGTGTTATATCTGATAGTGCTTGGGGACCCTATGCAGTACAAGGGAATTAAGCTAGCAGTTAACTGCATGCAAGGGAAGCTCCTTACACTTACCTTCTACAGTCTCTCTAATCACATTTCCATGATAATTTTTTAAATCTCTAATATTTACTGGGCTCTTATGCTTGTATGCTAAGTCCTTAAGTGAAAGTGAAGACCTTCTGGCATGGTAAAAAGAAATTAATTTCTTCTGTTAGAGGCAAGGAAATTTACCCAATCTTTTCAATCTACCACCATTAGACAGTAGAAATGTCAATATCTACACCATAATGAGAGTAGAACTATTTGTTGAGTGTCTTGTCACTAAAGGCTAGAAATTAGTGTCATTATAACTTACAGAAAAAGGAGAGGAAATGAACACAGTTACTGAGATGACTGAGAAAATTATGTCTTCAGGTATAACTCCATTGCTTCTTGAACTGCTGGGCCTGTCTGTCTGTCTGTCTTTCACTCTCAGTTCTTGTGCTGTTTTCATGGTTTAGAGATCACTTCTGGTGGGACTCAGGAGACTAGATGTGGTGCCAGTGATTGAATATTGGTTGGCAAAGCAAATGCCTTACCAGTTGTACTATCTCTCCTGCCCTGGTCTCTTTTGATCTGGATTTGTGGCTAGGGGAGGCTAACCACTTGGCATGGAACCACAGAGAAACTCATCCAGAAATGGGGTTCTGAAATGTCTTATTAAAAATTTTAGGGAGACAACCAGGCATAAATTATACATATATGAATACATTTGATCAGATTAAAAGTCCCTTACCAATGAACTTGGTACCCAATTGAGATTTTTCAACTTCAAAATGTCAGGGTTGTGGTGGAAATCACCCACCCCTCATTTTTTTTTAAGGACTCAAGACTTCATTCCCAGAGGAATAATGAGTGTCAGCCCACTGGCGCCCAAAGAGCTAATACAATGGGCAGATGTCCGAACTCCATTGGCCCTGTCCCAGATACAAAATATAGAACACTGGCCAACTTCTACTTAAAAAAAAAAAGTCTGAAGCCATGGCATTGCCTTGCCCAGCCAAAAATGCATTTTGAGACCACAGTTATAAACAATAGCCTCACTTCATAAAGAAAAAAACATTGGGGGAGGGGGGGGAAACAAGAGGGAATAATGTGAGCTGATGCTTTCGATGAAGTTTGAGGAAAACCACTCAGAAAGGTTGCTTCTTTGACTTTCTGGTTGATTGACTTCCTTAGTTTAGTGGAATTTTGGGACTAACTTTCTTCAAAGTTGGGGCTCTATGTATATTAATGGATCACAAGTAAGCAGAGTGAGGCCTTACTGGCTCCTTGCTAATTGGGGAATAGTTGACCTCATGAATCTCTTCCAATCTCACTGATCTTAAAAGATCTTTCCAGAGGAGGAATCTCAAGATAGTTAGACTTGGGAAGTAGTTTTAGTTAGGTTTATTTTTTTATAGTCACAGGTTATTTTTGGTTCCTTCAAAATCACCTTATATTCAAGGATTCAGATGCCACCAAAGATGGTATTTTATAGTCTCTAAAATGAATGCAGATTTCATGTGGGAGAAGCATGTTTTATAGTTCCTAGAATTTTGCCTGTCTGTATATTTTATGTCCTACTTTCATATAGATAGTCTTTCGTTAAGGTAAATAGAGCAGGTATTGGTTTTCCTCTTTTACAGGCAACTGAGTTTATAAGTGATTTGTCATGGTGCAGAACCAATCACAAAAAATGGGAAGGTTCAGGGCCATTCTTATGACTTCAGCTCCTCCCCGCCTTTTCTCTAACAAGCTCCTTTTAGTCTGTATATGCCACTTTTAGTTTTCTCCTACTCATTCTAGTCTTACATTCAGCTCTGACCAGGACATCTTTATAAAATGAACAAGAGTGGAGTCAAGACAAAATGATATCTCTTCATTACACCTGGAATCAAGGAATCCGTCTTTTCTTTCTTGAACATGTTTAACTTTAGGCACAAACTATTTGTCCTAAAGACATGATTTACCCTTGACCTTAAGAGGAGATGGGAGAGAAGAAATGTCTTCTAAAGTCACAGAACAGGTTTTCCCATTGAATAGAGCCCTGTCAAACACAATAAGACTAAGTAAAGAGGAAATTCAGATGCTTTTGGATAGGTTTGGTCCGCAAGCCATAAAAAAACATTAAAAAATTGCATTGGTCTTTAAAGGGCGTTTTCTCACTGAGTATCTACAGACAGTCCTCTTGAGGCATAATTCTGAAATCTAAATAGACTTTTGCTTAATTAGAGGAAAATAAACAGAACTCCCCCCACCACATGTGCATGCTTTCGTGCACACACACACACACACACACACACACACACACACACACACACACAACTTCCAGAAGAAATCATGCAAAGTCCGAGCATTAAACCCTCTCTGATTTGGAACGAGTTCCCCACTTGGCAAAAGCAACACTCACCCATCCCTGCTGGAAATCTCTCAAGAGAGTTGGTTCCAGCTTTCCAAAAACTTGCCGTCCAAATATGTTTGGCTTCACATCTAAACCTTTGTGTAATATTTGACATCTATTAGAAATCACCAAGTCGGCTTCAGAAACCTAAAATTCAATGCTGAACTTCACTGGCTGCAGGAAGTGACTGATACCACCACCATCTCACTTAAGCAAATACTGAGGAGCCAGAGCTGAGAAGTCACATGAGGACCTAGTCACAATTTTGGCAAGGGGCTAGTTCATCTCTGGAGATGCTAATGAGGAGGAAGGCTTGAGGATCTCAATTCTTTTCAAATCCATTGTGTACTGGAGTTCAAGGTCTCAGAACAAGAGCTTCTGAAACTAGCCTAAGAATAGTTGAGTGAAATGCAAGTTCTTTCAAAAGAAAAAAAAATGAAAAGTGACAGTTCTCCCCCATGGATTGGAGCCCCTCAGAGTTAGTCACAGAATACAAAAATTACTACATTGCCTTCGTCAAGAGATTGACAGCCCGGAGTCTGTGGGAAACCTGGATACATTTGCTCCAAAGACAGAAAAGCACTTACAGATCAGATAAGATATTAATCCAATTTGGAAGTCTCTAGAGAACAGAGAGGAAATGGCCAATTAGATTTGACCTTGTAGCTCCAAGACCCTCCTAGTAGCCTATGGACTTTGCCTGGTTTGGTTGCTTGTTTCTTTGAAGGATGCTTTCGTGTCCAAAGCTGCCTACTACATTCTGTTTGTTGGAAGCTTTGTGGGTTTGGTAACCTTGCAAATTGTTTGGGAATGTCAAATGCTTGTGGATATGCTGTCTAAGAAGCAACATATGGTACATTCATTGGAGGCGGGAGGAAGTAGCAAGGAGAAATATCATGGCCCTGGCCCAACTGTTCTGCCAGTTAAACAACAGTGTGACCTTGAGATAAATCACTTAATGCCTTCGAGTCTCAAGTTCTTCCACAGTAAATGGTTATTATAATATATTTTTCAGAGTGCTGTGAAAACGAAATGAAATCATGTCTGTACCATCACTTAACATTGTGCCTCCCATAAGCACATGTTCTAGAAAAACGTTACTTCAATCTATAAAAAAAATAGTAAATTCTGCTTTACCTGATACTCATTTATCCCTTCCACATTCTCATGTTATTTCTAGGATGAAACAATTTAAGTTTCTCTCTGGGACATTATCTCATGATGTTATAGGAAGTACTGGGCTCCCACCCTCCACCTTCAAGTGAAAGAAAAGGACTAAGTCAGAACATAAATTTCATGTCATTCCTTCTCCTTCTTTACTGATTTTCTTGTCACATTGTCTGGTGTTTTAAAATACCTTGTCATGATTGTTCTTTTTCTTTCTTTCTTTCTTTCTTTCTTTCTTTCTTTCTTTCTTTCTTTCTTTCTTTCTTTCTTTCTTTCTTTCTTTCTTTCTTTCTTTCTTTCTTTCTTTCTTTCTTTCTTTCTTTTCTTTCTTTCTCTTTCTTTCTTTCTTTCTTTCTTTCTCTTCTCTCTCTCTCTTTCTTTCCTTTCCTTCCTTCCTTCCTTCCTTCCTTCCTTCCTTCCTTCCTCCTTCCTTCCTTCCTTCCTTCCTTCCTTCCTTTCCTTCCTTCCTTCCTTCCTTCCTTCTTTCTTTCTTCTTTCTTTCTTTCTTTTCTTCTTTCTTTCTTTCTTCTTTCTTTCTTTCTTCTTTCTTTCTTTCTTTCTTTCTTTCTTTTTCTTCTTTCTTTCTTTCTTTCTTTCTTTCTTTCTTTCTTTTCTTTCTTTCTTTTCTCTTTTTTCTTCTTTCTTTCTTTCTTTTTCTTTCTTTCTTTCTCTTTTTCTTTCTTTTCTTTCTTCTCTCTTTCTTCTTCTCTCCTTTCTTTCTTTCTTTCTTTCTTTCTTTCTTTCTTTCTTTCTCTTTCTTTTTTCTTTCTTTCTTTCTTTCTTTCTTTCTTTCTTTCTTTCTTTTCTTTCTTTCTTTCTTTCTTTCTTTCTTTCTTTCTTCTTTCTTTTCTTCTTTCTTTCTTTCTTTCTTTCTTTCTTTCTTTCTTTCTTTCTCTTTCTTCCTTTCTTCTTCTTTCTTTCTTTCTTTTCTTCCTTCCCTTTTTCTTCTTTCTTTATTTCTTTTTCTCTTCCTTTCTTTTCTTTCTTTTCTTTCTTTCTTTCTCTTTCTCTTCTCTCTTTTCTTCTATCTCTTCTCTTTCTTTCTTTCTTCCTTTCTTTCTTTCATTCTTTATTTCTTCTTTCTTTCTTCCTTCCCTTCTTTCTTTCTTTCTTTTTTCTTTTATCTCTCTTCTCTCCTTTCTTTCTTTCTTTACCTTTCCTTTCTTTTTCTTTCTTTCTTTTGCTTTTCTTTCATTTTACTTTTTGTCTTCCTTCCTTCCTTCCTTCCTTCCTTCCTTCTTCCTTCCTTCCTTCCTTCCTTCCTTCCTTCCTTCCTTCCTTCCTTCCTTCCTTCCTTCCTTCCTTCCTTCCTTCCTTCCTTCCTTCCTTCCTTCCTTCCTTCTTTTTTATCCCAGCGTCCCTCATCTCTTACTCTTCTTTTCTCCTTTCTTTGTTTTCTTTATGCCACTGTTAAAACAAGCAGTGAGAATGGGAATGGTGATAGGCAATGAGTTGTCATAAACTAATAAAACTAAGATGCAATACAAAGAAATTACTTACAATACCTAAAGTAGCCAAAAAAAAAAATCATGAAGGCTGGAAACAAGAATAATGACTAACAAGATTAGTAAATTATAGCATAAGACCAGAGAAAGTTGGTCCCCTTCTCCGGGCAGGGTATGCTTCAGGAAAAAGAAAATGCTTTGATGAGAACATGAAGGTGTGGACCACAAAATAAAATTCTTCTCATTGACAATGCCATAACATCAGATTAATCAACATTTAAAAAATAAAACAACAACACTCAAGTTGGGGCAACTTTAGAGAAAAATCTTTAAAACCAACTTTGTAAGTTTTAAGTAACACATTCCCCTATTCTGGAGTCACAGTTTGAGATATATAATCCTTTTTTTGTTTTGTTTTGTTTTGTTTTGTTTTGTGGAATACCTTTAACTCTCTCTCCTCTGAAATAACCTGTTTCCTTCCTTGAACACATTATTCTCTTTGGTTTTTGCCCCTTCTTATTTCTATTGGTTTTTTGGTCACAACCGGCAGCTCTCAGGTGTTACTCCTAGTTCTGCACTCAGAAATTGCATCTGGCAGGAACGGGGACCATATGGGATACCAGAATTTGAACCACCATTCGTCCTGGATTGGCTGCATGCAATGCAAATGCCCTAACACTGTGCTATCTCTCTGGTCCCTCTCCTTACTTCTTATTTCTAAACAAAATTGTTTTATCTTGCCCTTAATCACTTTTTTGAAAATTTTCATGTGAGGGAAGGCAATAGACCCATAAATCTTTAGAGAAGTTCGGCTTTATTTCCTCTTTTCCTGTAAAGAGCAATTTCTTTCTTGAGTTCCACAGCTCCCTGAGAAATCCAGTGGTAGAGATGCTGTAGAAATTAAGTGAGGCATAGGCACAGTCTAATGACTGTTGTATAGAACTGCTGATAAACAAAAATTCAGCATAGGTGCTAATGACTGATTTTTTTTTTTTTATCAGCACAGACCATCTCAGGAGCTTTCCCAGTGATTGTGGTGAGCAAAGAGGAAGGCAGGAAATTGTGTTTTAGAGGCTGCTACCTATCTTCTCCCCACTTCACTTAGGTCACCTGCAGCATATCCAACAACATGCATATATTCATGGTGACCTGGTCCTTTGTTAAGAATTCAGATATACAAGAAGTGACCTGGATGTAGTTCCTGCTCTTGAAGAAATGACCTTTTGGTCAAGAAGAGGATTAAAGTCAGAAGTGAATCTTTGTGAATGCGTGGAGTGGTGGCAGTAAGACTGGAGTTGAGGAAAATACTAGGGCTGTGGGTGGTGCTAGAGGGTCTTTTGACAGGGAATTTTTGAGTAGAGACTAAGAAAGGGTACAGAAAAAGGTTACTTGATGCCAAGGAAAAGATTCTGCACATATTATAGGAAACTAAGAACTTGGGTTCAGTTCCAAATTGGTTGTGAAACTATCAGAGGATTTTGAGTATAATATAATACAACCTTTTAGAATTATCTCATGTAATTAACTGGGCCCATGACGAAACTCACGAAGAATAAAATATTCTTGGAAAGGATTCGAGCTATAAAACAATGGATGTTTTTCTAGGTGAAGATTTATGGTGAGTGTTAAAAAGGAGCAAATGAAGAGTTATCATTTCTGTCGAAGGATAGAGCTTTCTCCTTCTGCCTCTCATTTCTCTTCCCTCTCCTTTCTTTTTCTGACCTTATTAGCTTATGGATTATTCTTCTTTCTCACAGACAGACAGTTTAATTGACTCGTGAACATTTATTTGTTTCGATAACACAAGATTGACTTATAATTGTGACATTATCCCAAAAGAAAACTTTGCCAACATGTTGTTCAGAATATGAGCTGTAGCTCGGCGATATCCACTGTAGACTTGAAGGAGAAAGTCCTAAATGTGGGAGCACCTTCCATGTCAGGGATGGGTGTGTTATTCCAGGAAAGCTACCATTCATTATTCATAATATTGACCTCTAAGGTTTTTGATATCCTGTGTTCCATTGCCTCCTGTGTGAACAATATAACTGCAGAATTGGAGTACTAAACCAGTTGTGTACCCATTCTAGTCATTCATCAGAATAGCAACAGTGAAGGAAAGGAATGGGAAAAAAATTTAAAATAATGACAGTAGTAATAGTTATAATAATAATGATGCTACTATAAGTAATAATTATGAGACCTATTTCATGCCTTTGGGAAAAACTGGGGACTTTTTAAAAATACTGGGATGGGGCTAGAGCAAACGAACCATAGGTAGAACATTTACCTTTCATGCAGCTGACCAGGGTTCAATCCCTGGCATCCTTTATGGTCTCCTGAGCCTGCCAGGAGTAATTTCTAAGTGCAGAGCCAGGAGTAAACCCTGAGCACTGCCATATGTGTCCCTCCAACAAAAAAATTAATAAATAATAAAATAAAATACTGGGATGATGTTTCTGTACAAAGTCCAAAATATGGAACAATTAATACCAGAATTAGCTTTGAGAAGTGTATTTCTTCAGAGAAATGAACTGCTTAATGTCCATCATAAAGATGGCTTTTGCTCCTTGGCAAGACAGAGATCTCTGGCATCTCCTTTTGTGACTTGGCTACAGAAGGCATCTCACACTATCTGGCCAACTTACTCTATAACAAGATGAATACTACTTATTAAGTGATATTAAACAATCTCTAAAGAATTTAGGGTCAAGCCTTCTGTGGCGGGGGGGGGGACTTTCAAGTAGTTTTGGGGCCTCTCACTGATGTAGATATTCTTCTCATAATAATTCTTTCTTTCTTTCAAAACCTCCCTATAGTTATGTTTCTTTGCCTCCTACTGGTCATGCAGGTAGAGTCTTAACTTTTTGGTCACTGACTCTTTTTTGTATGAATCATCCATACTATGGAATTGTCTCTGGTCATCATCATCCATTACCCCCCATACAACCAATAGTCAAGATATCTGGGAAACCTGATATCTTAGAATTGACTTAATTTTTCTTCTGTTGGCAACATTGAAATAGATTTGATCTTCCTGAGTATGTGTCTTTTCAGTTACAAAAATGCATTTATGCAACTAAAGAAAGATAGTATAGTAGGCACGTTGCTTGCCAGATTCGATCCCTGGGACCATATATAGTTTCCACGTTTCTGGGATATATCAACTCAGTCAATTAATGAAGGTCAACTTCCACCTTCCCAGTGCATTTGGGATGGAGGGCAAACCAAAAAAGATGAGTCCCAGACTGATGACCAGAGACATTTTATTCCATTCCAACAATGCCTAGTTAGGACAAAAGGAGCTGGAATATGTGCAGGGTGGCAGGACATAACAGAAGCATAGCCAAGGGGTAGTGAGGCACCAGGAAGAAGATAAGCATAAACATTGGGAATGCCTCAGGTATCGATAGGTTGATATTATAGAATAGGAGTTGATAGGTAATATCTCCTTTAATCAGAGTTCTCTGTGAAGGAGAAGGGATGGGTCAGAGTCAAGCCTGATTAGTAGCTATTAATTATGAGGAGATGGTTGGTACCCCCTTTGTGCTGTCCTTTCCCATCTGTGGAGCTTTGCCTATGAATTTTTTTTTGCCTCAAAGAGAATACTTGGAAAATTATTTTCTCTGGAGGTCCTCCAAAACAATTGTTCTAAAGGGTTCCACCTGCCAAGCAGTTTAGGAGCAGAATTACAGGGGGCCCCAATACACCAGGAGGTATTTCTGAGCATAAAGCCAGAAACAAGATGCCAGGTAGAACCCCAAATCTGAAGAAAAAAATCCCCCAAATGCATTTATTCATAATCTCTCATACCCAACAGCTTGATGAAAGATTCTGTTTTTTTTTTTTTTAACTTTATTTATTGATTGATTAATTGGTTGGGCCATACCCAGTGGTGCTCAGGAGCTACTCCTAGCTCTGCACTCAGAAATTGTCTCTGGCAGATGGGGGCCCATATGAATGCTGGGAATAGAATTGAGTCCCTCCTGGGTCAGCTGCATGCAAGGCAAACACTCTAGCACTGTGCTATCTCTCCAGCCCTGGCACTGTGCTATCTCTCCATCCCCAATGAAAGATTGTTAATGACAAAAATATGTTGTGGTATACTGCCCCCCCCCCCAAGTCGAGGTATGTGTATTTGGCGGGTGGGGAAATAGGAAGATGGAGAGAATGTTTATTTATTTTCTAACCATCTCCTATCCTAGAAAACTTAAAATGATTTATGTAAGTTTAGACTAACCTAAACATTTTAATCTGTCAATCATGGCCCGTTTATTGACTTAAGATACACAGATAGTAAGACAGTTATTGGAGGGAGAAGTTTGACTCCCATCTCCATTATCTTGGCATTCACTCCACGGTTTTACTTTCCAACCTGACTAAATCACATTAAAAAAAAAATAAATGTTTTGTGATCATTTAGCATTTTAAAGAACATACACATGGTTAATTTGTTTCTGGGAGAGTCATAATTCCTGGATTATGTCATTGAGTAACCTCTTGCCCTATCCCATCTTACTGTTTGATGTTTATGTCTAGCTTTTACATGTCACAGTCTTAGTGTGTCGATGGATTTGGGGGTGGGTGGGAAGAAAAAAGAAAAAAGCAGTTATTAAGGAAATTTCAAGACATAACCCTTAAGTATGTCTTGATTTCTGTAATCATGATCATGTGTTGTTTCCGTTGGGCCAGTAGAAACATACCAGTGATACTGTGGAAGATTCCAGCAACCTCTGCTGTGGTTTGTCCCAAGAAGAGTACACATCCATTTTATTCACAAAGTAGAATGGGCAGAAACCTGTGAACCTTCTAACTTGAATTTCTACCATTTTCTTGTCTGGATCTGTCTACTCCGGTTTGTCCTGACTCTCTAAAACTGTCGGAACCAAAAGCAACGCCACTTTCATGAAGAAGAAAAAGGCCCCTTAATGATCACTGTCAGCTTCTTTTGAAGTTATGGGGTACTTTCCCTTGTCTATTCTTAATTCAAAGAGTGGTTCATTCAGTGATGGAAGACGATCAACACTGCTGTGAGCCAAAACTGATGGGTCCTGATTCCTGATTTGCCTCTGCCCCTGGGCCCTGGGCCCAATCATCTCATCTTTCTGGATAATGAAGCAATTGAAATGCATGAGCCAATGGTTTCATTTATGACTCACCTCACCCCAAAATATGAATTATAACTTTTTTCCTTATTCTACTTTGGGCACTGTATTTTCCTGGGAGGATATTGTTCACTTGAGGAGAACTGAATGTAACAATGGATCCAATTTTGTTGGTCGGATTTTCTCTTCCCAAAGTTTGAAGAATGTGCCTTAATATCATCTTGTTTTGTAGGCTCCATGATGGCTCCTAGGGGGTGAAGACTCGGCCCTGAGTCCTCCATGATTAACCCTGGGATGATGAGCCACTCTCAGAATAATTTGAATAGTTTCTTTCTTAGCCATATCCAATATATTTTGAAGATTTAACTAATAATGGAGGGTCCTTAACAACCAAATATGGCTTATAGTTATGTATTTATAATATATCTTTATATGAATACATTATATTCACATACATTTATAGTTATATTTATTCATCATTAGGTGCTCAGTAAATAATTGGTGATTATCTTTTAACATATAAAAGTCTTTTGGGTTTGTTTTGTTTTAGAGTTATACCATTTGGTACTCAAGATTTTCTTCTAATGGGGCAGGAGAGATAGCACAACTGTATGGCGTTTGCCTTGCATGGAGCAGATCCAGGACAAATGGTAGTTCAAATTCCAGCATCCCATATGGTCCCCCATGCCTGCTAAGAATAATCGATTTCTGATCACAGAGCCAGGAGTAACCCATGAGTGCTGCCAGGTGTGACCCAAATACCAAAACCAACCAACCAAACAAACAAAACCCCAAACAAAAACAAAAAGATTTTCTTCTAGATTTGTGTTTAAAGATTACTTCTGGAGATGCTCAGGAGGCCATAGACAGTGCTGCAGATAAGAACGAAAGCCAATCACATGCAAGGCAAGTGTCTAAGCTCATACTCTTCCTGCCCTTGATTTCTAAAATTCTTGACAAAGAATGTCCAAAGGAAGAATAAAGAAGGGGTTCATACACATTTTTAGCTACTGAATGTAGAAGGAATTGTTCTCGATATATTTTCCATTCTGCCAGACTCCTAGATACCAAAAAGAGCCCAGCCTGGTTTCAAGTTTCCAAAACCTGGCAGGGAGAGAGGAAGAAGCAAGATTCTGCAAACAACACTAATAAAAGATGTAAATTTAGCCCAGTGTTCCTGAGTATCAGTGAGATGTGATAGACCATTAGTCAGTAACTCCAGACTTAACACCAACCATTAGCATGGCACACAGGTAGGGCATTTCTAATACTTGCTCAGTTAAAGCTACATTTAAGATTTAAGATCTTGAGATCTTAAGATCTTGATTTAAGATTCTTGAGAATTTTCAAAGGAACTATAGAAAAAGAGGCATGCTATCTTAACTTTGCAAGTTCCTCTGATTATTCAATTTTACTGGTACCTCTATTGTCCAGGCTCTTAATTAAGAGTGTGATTTGAAATAACTTGCTGTAGTTTTGGAGGGAAAAGTCACCATTTTTATTCTCAACCCTCTATTGTTTATTCGTTGAAATTTGGGGATTCATAGTAAATGTTCATTCTTTTAAATGAGTGGATAATGAAGGTAATACACACAATGGAATATTATGCAGCTGTAAGGAATGGTAAAAGTATGTCATTCATTGCAACTTGTATGGAACAGGAGTATATCATGTTAAGTGAAGTAAGTTACTAGAAGGACAAATATTGAACAACCTTTTTTCTGTGGTATATAACAACAGTGATTGAAGAGCCAGAAGTTCTGACCAGATAAATCTTTTGTAACCTGATTAAATCACAGAACATATTTTTCCCTGAAAAGGAACAAGGTGAAAGTAGAATCCCTAGAATATCACCCTCTGGAAAATATCTACAATTTGATTTCTTCGAAGAAAATAGTGAAAGCAATTTTTTACACTTCTTGCTTGTTATATATATATTTTTAATAATAGATAACATGATTAATCCTGTGTGAACTACTTAAAAACAGCGACAACAATAACTATTCACAGGTGCTGATAATGACAGAGGCAAATATGAAATAATATGGAAATTTAAGAAAACTTTTTAAATTTTCCAATGGTTTTAATTTAATTCTAGAATGTTCATCTCACTTTTGCAAAACTCCTTGGCAACTGTCGTATACCATTAATATTTTACACAATATTATTTAGTCTTAAGACTCTCAGCAAAGGATGACTTCATCTCTTCCACCCCCTCAGGAGAGCTCTTAAAATAAGTCATTTTTTTTTTTTTGCTAGCACAACCATGTATATATGTGCATGTGTTTTTGTGGAGAACATGCTTTTGAAGAAGGATGATGTTCAGCATTCTCCTATATAGGACATACTACATAACAGGGAATTAGTTAACTTAAAATATCAAGAGTTAATAGCATGTAGATCGAAGAGATAGCAGAATGGGTAGGGTGTTTGCATTTTTTGCTGCCTATCTGGGTTCCATGACATATGATCACCATGAGTGATCTCTGAGCACTGAACGACAGTAATCTTTGAGCACTTTTGGGTAAGGCCTCCAAAGCCAAAATACATTTTTAATAAAAGAGTTAAAATCACTGATTTTAAGCCAGTGAAGTCATCTCCCCACTGTATAATCTCTTTGTACTAATATTAATCATAGATTCATTTTGGAAATTCAATTCATGATTCCTTATATGTGCTTGGGAATAATATAATATTATGTGGATATGTCAATCTACATATCTGTATATGTTGATCTATGCTAATCTGACTTTACTTTATCCAGGTCAATATTGTGAGTGGATTTATTTTTCTTTCCAGAAAGCTATACCCAATATAAACATAGGAGAATTAGAGTAGGGACAAATTGAACATTTCAAGAAAAGACTTGAGAATTAGCTATACAACTTCAGCTATATTTTGTTCTCTGATCAGATGAGATCTCACTAGATTGTCCACTGTGAATGATGGGTCCCTATTTATTTCTTCTGCTATTGTTTTGATTAGTACTTTGATATTCTGCCTATACATGTAAAGGCAACATTGTTCCTTCTCTGACAGAGTAAGCAATGTTCTGTCTCCTTCATCCTCTCATGACAAGTTAACAGCCACAGACTTGCCAATAAGTTCTGACAGGTCAAGATTTCCATTTTTCCTTTCAAGATTAGCTATTCTAAGAACTGAAAATTTGCACCTAATCTCTACGGTTTTTAGGGGACACTTTTGTTTGCCTTAATTTTCATTTTTGTAAGCTTTCTCCATAATTACATGTGTACGAATAATTATTTTATTGACTTTCAATGATTCTGAAACTACTCCCGAATTAAAACCTGTATATCTTAATAATTTTTTGAACTTCATAAATTTATATAGCACTAAAAAAATGCCAAGAAATGAACATTTTTTTTACATTGTCACCCACCATTCCCACTGCCTCCCAATTTTCATAGCTGATAGAATTTCACTTTGCCAGGATTTGCTCATATGTCTTTTATCACATACATTCTATATGCCACCAAGATAACCTAAGGGCAGAAACCAGAGGTGAACAGGATGGACAAAAAGAGAGTAGGATATTCCATAATAAGGAAAAGGTCACTTAGTTAAAAAGGACATTTGGCTCCCATATTATGATCAGTCTCAAACCAATGAGACTTGGTAACTTCTCCATTATCAAGAGAAAATGTAGGCTTACTTTGGCCAAAAGAAAAATTATATCTACATATTACAAATATTTACTTAATGTTTTGGTGATCATCAATTATGCATTTTGTTGGAATAGGCAATATTTACCTATTTTTAGGTTACTTCAGTGGGACCTTATCAGTGTAGGAGTATGTTTCTGATGGCAATGAAATAGGGAAATACTTTACTATATATTTTCACTGTATGTGTACATATATATTATGCATCACTGTTTATTGTAATACCTAATTATATATTCACATATAATTAAATATAATGTAAAAAATTGTTGAGTGTTGCTAACTTGTTCTCTGGACATTGTATTACTCAGGCATTTAGGGTTACAAGAAGAAAAACGGCAATGTCTTCCTAGAAACAGAAACTAGAAGACAAATTAAAATTTGATATACCGTATTTTCCGGCGTATAAGACTACTTTTGAAACGAAAAAAAGTCAACTGAAAATCAGGGGTCTTCTTATATGCTGAGTAAATCCCGAAAAACGTTTCAATATACTGCTAAATGAAAATCGTCTGAATATTGCCACGAATATTTTCCAACTCAATCTTGCACCAATCACTGCAAGGCTACCCAGACCGCCTCTCTAACTCAGCCAATCCAAGCAGTCTTTTTATGCATTCAAATTATACAATGTTCTGTACCCAAATCGACACTATAAAAAACCTGCTCAGATTGGCCAGCGTCAGAGATGAAGTCTATTACAGTATAACCTCTGCCTAGAAAAACCTCTTATCATCCCAGTCAGTCACAAAAAAGTGATTTCTGCAAGTTCTGCATGTAATTTTTCTTTCCAGATGATGCCATCATTGTTAATGTTCTCTTTTGGATTTCTTGTTTCTCGGTCAAGTTCGTGGCATTGCCATTTGTGAAGAGAACTTCAACTCATCCATGGTACTTCCAAAAAGTTAAAGAGGTTCTTGGAAAGAGCAGTGGGATGTTTGATGGGACAGATTGCCTCCATTACCCCTCTGTTCCTTAGCAGGCTCTTGAATTTTTCTGAATTCTGCTTTCCTTCTTTCATCGTTTACAATCATGAGGTCTGTCATGTCATGAACATGGCCACTTTTTAAATTCCATCAGAACTTTCTTCACCAATTTCTTATGTTCTACTGTGGATCAGCCTCATGCTGCTTATCTTTAGGCAATCTCTATTGCACATGGTTTTATCTTTCTTTGTTGGTTGGTTTTTCAACTGACATTAATAACCTGAAATCATGCTCTTTTAATCCAAGGAAGAGCAGGGTAATTTATAGCTGGTAAGTCTTCATTGCTCATTAGTCACTTTTTATTAATTATTTATTTATTAAGCAAATCTAAATGACACAATTTTAAGCTATTATCCAATATGTGTATTTTTCATCTTAGTACTTTGATTGACATTCATTATTAATTAAAATTTTGTGATCAGACTGATGGGAATTTCTTTAGTTCTTCTCTTTCAAAGTTCCCTCTCAACATTATCTTTATTTTCTTCCTTTGTTTCTGTTTTGCAAAAAAATTTCTTCATATTTTGCTTAAATGTCTAGCTTCTTATGTTCTTTTGATCAAGTTTTGCATCTTTCCTAAACCATAAAGTGTCTTATTCTACTCACACACAGTCTGTCTCAATTAAATCGTATCTTTTCATAGACTTTTCCAGACACGCGAAACAGCACTCACTTCTGATTTTATTTCTTTGCTGTTTCTACTCTAATATTTTTGTAAACTACGGTCCTTTTGCTCACTTATTTCCCTTAGAGTCAAGCTCCAATATTTCCTGTGCTTATGCAAAAGAGCCTTTTCTCTAATTACCTTTACCTCCAGATTTTGAAATCTTGACATCTATGGTTACTAGCCACCTTCTAATCATATATGCAAAAGCATCTCATCATTCTTGATAAAATTCAAAGTTCAGACAAGTTTAATCCTTTCAGTTATTCAGTAATCCCTCTTTCTCTAGTTGTTATCATATTACACGCACATCTATTTCTTTCTTTTTTACCTTGGGTAAATTTTACTTATAGGTAATTGTTTTTGTTCTAATTCCTTCTTTCCTTCTACTAAAATCATGAAAATGACTCCAAATTCTTAGTTCTCTTAGAATGAAGCCTTGCAGACTTGTAACCTATACCGGGCTGTATTTCAAACTATCTCTTGTAGAGAATACCACATACGGTATTCACTGCCTCACAGCCTGGAGCTAAATAGAAATTCCTGCCCTTTCTGGTTTTTATTTCCTTGAAACATGTGGTCTACAGCTAATTAGTAACAGTCTGAGGAAAATCCCACTATTGCATCCTGGATCTTTTGACCTATAACCTCTAAGGGAAACTTTGGATCCATGATGTTTTGATGTATAGAAAACAAAACCAAATAAAATAAAATTGAAGTGAAGAGCTATTTTCTGGAGGTGAGCCATCAACTAGTTGGACTGTTTATCAGCTCAAGATTGTTGGAGAGAGATTTGTCATGGACCCAATGTCAAGTCTATAGAATTGAAAAGAAATAGAGAATTTCTGGTTGCTGTAATGGGATAACTAATCTGTGTCATCCAAAAAGAACAAATGGAAATGCTGGTCTTCAGTGATACTTGACAGAATCTAAGAAGAATGACTTGAAAAAAAGACAAATTAAGTAATTTTACTTAAATTTCCCAGTACCTTCTCTGAGGTTCTAGTTGCTATCAACACGCTCTTTTCATGAAATGATAAACTTCATCATTCAAAACTTGATCAGAATTTATAAGTTGACATATTTATTTCCATTGATATTATTAAAACCAGGTTGAATCTGTTTAATATCTATTTTAAGGTGTTTAACTTTCAGTTCCAAATTTTTTCTCAATTATGGATTTGATTATTGCTTTTCTTGCTAGTGTTGAAATCATGTATTTTTCCACCCTAGAAATAGCTGTGATTCTTAATTTCTATATTTATCGTATTATTTTGGCCTTTTGTTCTTCACCTCTTTGTTGTGTAAATGACTTATTAGAACTATTTGTTGGCCACTTCTGCTTTTAAAAACATGCATGAAGACTTTAGCTTCATAGTCATTTTATTCACATTTAACCCTAATTCTTTTTGGTTTTCCTATTCAATCTCATCCTTTCCTGATAGGGTGTTTGCTACTTATGGATTTTAATCTTTGCTTTATGGTTTCATCTCTGCTTTAATTCTAACACACTTGAGTTTGAGCTTTTATTTCATGGACCATATCTTTTTCAAAAGTATGTTCTCTTCTTCTTGTCTTTTATAAGCTCTTTTTTTTTAATCTTATTTTAAAGTTCTTTAGGCTCCATTTTACAAGTTTTATATTCACACCAATCTTTAAGAAAGAACCATCTTGTCACACTGGCAAATAAATAAGTGATAGCAATGTCTTGATTCTTTCTCCTTGATGTTGTGAAGAACAAATTCAAAGTCTTACACTTAGTATATGTGAGTATCTGGTAAAACTAGTTAGAACCCAGGGACATCATTTTCCTCTTGACTCTCTTGAACACCTCTAATTTGGGATGACTTTGAGGGAGGCACTTTTGTTACCAACATATTTTGTGGAATATAGTGAATAAGATCATCTTTAATTCAGACATTCTCTGTTCATATCTGAACTCATTTCCTTAGAAATGTTGTTCATTAAGGCAAGAGCTTTGCAGAGGTGAAGATAATGTTGCAACAAAAGTTTCCTTAGTATTTTTAAAATTGGAGTTGCTTTATCTCTCAGATGCAATAATATAAAATAATAAAAGTTATTAAATATAAAAATATAAAGCATATCTATAGCCTTTTCTTATTTTTCCAGGAAATATATTTTTCTCTTATGTAAGCAACAAAGTGATCAGGGGTTACTTCTGACAGTGCTGAGACAGGTTCATCAGGTTTTAGGGATCAAATCTGGAATCCTTAAGTGCAAATCATGTGTACCTACCCATTGAGCCTTCTCTCTGACCCAAATTTTTTTTTTTTTCTAATGGGAGATTCATTGATCCTACTCCTTATTTCCCAGTGAGAAAGTCATCCAGCAGAACTCAAGAACGAGTATCTAGGTTCCTCTTAATTCAGATTAAGAATGAAAAGAAACTTTCAAACAAACAGAAGGGGAGTGTAGTTAAGGCAGAGAAGGGACAACTATGACAATGATAGTTGAAAATGATCACTCTGGACAAAGAATGAGTGCTGAAAGAAAAGTAATACCCCTTCAGTAGCAATATTGCAAATCAGTGTCTAAAGGGAAAATAAAGGAAACAAGAGATTAGAGAGAGAGAGAGAGAGAGAGAGAGAGAGAGAGAGAGAGAGAGAGAGAGAGAGAGAGAGAGAGAGAGAGAGAGAGAGAGAGAAGAATGTCTGTCCCAGCTGCAGGGAGGGGAGGCAGGCAGGAAGGAGGGTGAGGGGGAAAACTGGAAACATTGGTTATGGGAAATATGCACTGGTGAAAGGCATTGCACACTATAAGACTGAAATTCGATAACGAACAAGTTTGTAACTGTGGGGGGAAAAAGCTGTATTATGAATAACCATATAAACCGCAATGTTTAAGTAAAGTAATTTAACAAAATGTAAAAGAAAATGGAGAGAAATCATCCACCAAAGTTAGTAAACATTTTTCTGCAGTTGCTTTTGTTTTGTCAGATTGCAAGACATCTGACTGCGCGCGCACGCGTGCATACACACACACACACACACACACACACACACACACACACACACACACACACACACTACGTGATGCTGAGTGAGACTAGGGTTTCAGAGAAGACTAAAACCAATTGGGCTTTATTCTCTATTATCCTGGGAGACCTAAATAATAAGAAAAAGTAAAAGACTTTCATGAGCATATGGATAATTAAATTACTTCTCAATTAACTGCCCCAATTCTACTGTCTTACCTTAGTACTTCTCAGGGGACAGCAATCAGGCTGTGTCACATTACCATGGATGGCGCCAGGAGAATGACGATCTTCCCAGTGATTAGATGGAATTGGGGTTCAAGGGTTGTGACCTCTCTCCATGACATCTGACCCCAGGAGATCTACATATGGAGGAAAATGCTCTGACATTCTCTAATCATCATCATCAGTCAACCTTCTTTCTCTTCTGTGTAGTTTCAACATATATCTCTTTAGAGGAACCAAAGGGACTTCTACCTTTATGAAAAACAATTAACATTAGAGCTATCAATAAATAGAAAGGGAGTGATAACCATATTTGAATGAATCGGTCAATAAGCAAATCTAAAATCTAAGTAGGAGTTATTGATTATGGACATTTCTAACCTCTACTCAATTATGACAATATTTCTTTTTATTGAGACCAATGTGAATTACAAGTTTTTCACAGTTGTATTTCAGTTATATAGTGACAGTGAATTAGGTCCATTCCCACCACCAGTGTTGACTTCCCTCCACCATAGTTCCCAGCATGTATCTCATACCACCATCTTTAGTCTCCAAGACTGCTAGTGTGAGAGGTTCATTTTGTATATAGTTTGTTAAAGTTTGGGTCTCTTGATTCTACTGTCATTGACATTGGTTTGGGTATTTAGATCTGACCATTTTTTATTTCTACTCTATGCTCCTGTGAGTGGCTCCTGGGACAACTGGATCCTATCCACTTTTTTTCTCTTTTTCTCATATAAATATATGAGACATATATATATATGGTATAGGCACCTAATGTTTACTTCAGAAGACACAAATATATATATATATATATATGTATACATATATATACATATGTATGTATATGTATATATATACATATAAATACGAGGCAGAACAAGATGATTCATGTTCTTTGGTCTGTAAAAGACAGGAGCCCCTATCTAGAATCTATAAGTATAAATAAAATAGAATAAACAAAAAAAAAAAAAGGAAAAGAGAAGGGTCAGATGTGCCAGGTTTATTTGTGTTTTTGTTTGTTTGTTTGTTTTTGGCATAGGCTCAGTAAACATTGGGAAAATTAGAAAGAAAATTCCCTTGGCCTAAGAGATACAGGATGTCTTACTCCTGAAGCATACTGTCATGAGACTGACTATAGGCTTTGGGCCTGTTTGTTAGTTTTATGACAATATTCCTAAGAGAGGGGACATGATAAAAAACATTACAGTATTATTAAGCATGGACATCACCACGACACCAGTTAAATTCTTTTCTGCAGATTCTATTTGCACATACTCAGGTCATTCTACTTACGACTTTTCATTCCCATTGGATAACATCACCATTTGTATCTTCTGAAGTAAACATTAGGTGCCTATACCATCCCATCTTCAAATCTGTCATTTCAGAAAGCAGTAAGACATTTGATAAATGTTACAAAATTAAATGATGAGCAGATTGACGAATTGAGTTATATGTAATTATAGGAACTATATACATTAGCTAAATAATTTTTCTTTAGGGCTATGCTAAGATATTTCAATGATTAAACTGCATTAAAAATAATCTAGTTCAACCCTTTGCCAGCAATAATATGACTATGTAAGACATATTATATATAAATGAGTTCTCTAAAATTTTATATAATCCCTACACTTCAGTTTCTGGGTTGTTGAACACTTTATCTGATTATTTATGGTACTTTTAAAAATATGTGCTTCTTGGACTAAAAAAATAGCACTGTGGGTAAGATGTTTGCCTTGCACATGACCAACATGGGTTATATTCCCCATATCTGCTCTGCCAGGAGTAATTCCTGAGCACAGAATTAAGAGTTACCTCTAAGCATATCAAGTGTACCCCCTAAATACTTCTGCTAGAAAAGAGTCAAATCAAATAAATATACATAAATGTTTTGAAAGTACGGGATTGGAGAGATAGCACAGGAAGTGAAGCACTTATCTGAAATGTGGCTGTGCTGGCTGGGGCCTAGGTTTAAATTTCTGGCACAATATATTGTCCCCACACACTTCCATAGGTTACTTCTGAGTACAAAATCAGTATTAAATGATGATAATGACATGTGGCATATGTTGTGTGTTTTTTTCCAATGCCATCACACCATATTCCAATTCTCAGTGCACTTCTCAATAGATGCTAGCTGAGTATTCCCCAATCTAACTCATATTAGCATCAGATCTCAACAGATAAGATATAGCACATCTTAAATGCCACGTTCAAGTCCAGATTGTTTTCTGGGGTTATAAATGGGAGATTCCAACAATGTTCTGGTCAGTCAATTCATATGCAAGGGTATTCTTGGAACTTAGAGAAATATTTTCCAGTATATTATAAAATATATAAAAACAGATGAAAAGGTACACAGAGAGAGGTCTGGATGGGTCCCTAAAACAGAAACTTTCTAATTGAAAGTAAAGTTTACCACCTTACCTTCCTACCATGTAGATTATCAGCTGCAAAGATCTCCAATCCTGTGTGTGTGTGTGTGTGTGTGTGCGTGTGTGCGTATGTGTGTGTGTTTATAGAAACTTTTTACACAGGAATACTTGATTAATTCAGGCTGATTTAACCTCCAATATTTCTCTTCCTGGAGCACAGGAGAAGAAAAATACATTTTTCAATCCTCTAGCTGGTGGTTGGTTCCAAAATTCTCCTTATTGGGCACTAATTTAAGTGTGGTTGAAAAAAGATTTGCTGTGAATAACAAAAGTTGATCTTCCCTTAAGACATAATTCTGAATTTAAGAGCTCTGTGCCAAATATATATAAAATAAATATATATAAACCAAAATAAATATATATAAACCAAAATAAATATGCATGTATAATAATTCACAGTATTACAGCCTGATAATGGTAAGTAATGGGAACTTTGTTGTTAAGAACAATGTTAAATGGTCCATTGATCTACAGAAATGAGCATTATTTTTCTTTGCAGAGCACTTTTTATTTTTAATTTTTTTTTTTTGCATTTTCTAGGTCCTGAAGATTTTATATGAAGCTGCAAGATTCACTTTCACAAACTTCCTTTCAAATACGTACCTACAAGAGACAATGGATGTTGAAATCTCCATTCGTATGGTAATGAACTTTAAAATGAGCTTCCCAACCCTTTTCAGACCCATCACCTCATGTCAGCCTTCTAATAGCTGTGTGACACAGATGTGATTTTGCTTTCCCCCTGACAAGAACAAATGTGAAGCATCAGAAGTCAAATATAGCATTTGGGGTGAAATTTGCAAAATATGTTTACTTTCCTCTCAGAAATGGTTAAGATTCTAGTAAAAAAGAAAAGCTCTTTACAGTTTAATTATTTTTTAAAAAAGACAAATTTATTGCAGGTTTTCTTGAAATAACAAGACCTCTTAAATGATGTCTGTGTTAGAATTGACATGATACTATTTGAGAGAAGGGGACCAAGGCTATGGCCTTACTACAATGTGGCATTTTCTTTGAAAGGACCCTGGATACCAAGTAAAAATTAATCGACTTTTGCCTTGATGGCTACCAGTGAAATCATGGATTGAAGCAATTTTGGAAATCATTAATAATAACCTGATAAGTGAAACCATGAAATTCAAGTTTATGTATACTAGGATGTGGAATAATAATCCTAGTTAGAATAATCCTAGGTATATGGAATAATCCAAGGGACTTGTCTTGTCTTGTCATCAGTCTGTGGTTTTATGTGGAGTCATATTGAAATTGGAAATGCCAAGTTAATATTGTTAAGTCTAAATTTTTTGTTCATCTGGTATGTAAGTTTCAGTGTTATCAAATGTAAGTGGTTAAGCTGAGAGGAGGTGCTATCCTTTGAAATGCTTATATTAAACCTAATATTTCTGATAAAGGCCAGGCTGATAGAGAAAAGGTATCTAGAGTCCCAGAACACAGAGCATTGTTCAGTTCAGATCCACTTGTTAAGACTTAGGAGAGTTTGGAGAAATGTAAGAAATGAGAAGCCAATCTAGAGAAAAACTGGTTGGTAAAATTTTACATTTCCCATCAGACTGATCAAGTGAGCAGATACAGAGATAGGCTCATTGCAGAAAAATATACCAATTAGTTGCTTCAGCAGAATTTTTCTTGAGTGTAAAGCTACCATTTTTGCTTCAGGATGCCTTGGTTTGAATTTCAGCTTCACAATTTTGAATGCCAACAGGTTACTTTCACCTTTCTAGAACTTATTGTGTCCTTATTGAAAAGTGAGGGTAATCATTGCAACCAAGGAATAAAGAGATAATTCTTGGCACCATAAATAACAGGGAGTGCTATTACTATTGTTATTTTTAATATTTCCCAGGTAGTTGGGTTTCCACTATGACACCTTCTATTTCCCCAACGGGGAGATGAATGCAGGAACTAATTTTCCCCTCTATCATTTTCCTACACTTTGCACTTCCATTTCTCTTTCAACAAGACACAATTTTCCTGCCTTTTTAGTTCCCTGTAAATGTAATCCATATCCAGGGGCCCCTGGCTAGGTCAGTTTTAGAACAATCAGTAAAATGTTAGTAGGTAGTGAAACCACAGCCCCATTTTCATGGGCATCATTTGTCTAATAATTGGCCTTCGAAACCATTTGTAACTTAATCTTGAATTCCACCAGATGAGCTACGTGATGATATAACATATTTCTTCTTCAAAATGAGGTCTAGCTCATGGAAATGGGACACTTCACTTTCCCTCTGCCTCCCCTAATCACCACAAGCCTAGGGGACACGCAGCATATACTGAACAAGGCTGTCCAGATGTTCCAAAATCTGTTACTCAGCATATCCTGGAGGAGGAAGAAAGAAATGAAAAGCTACTAATTTTCAAGAATGCAAATTCCTTTCCTCAAATGAAGCCCACTGAAAAGAAGGAGCAAAGTCACAGAAGAATAGTGCCAAATGGGATTCCTTGAATGTATCCTGGAGCCTCAGTGAGAGGCTGACTGGAAATGATGGGGTTCTTAGTGCTGAGAAATTATTTATACTTGGAGGGGGGTTCAGCACAGGACAGCAGCCCCCAACAAGATATATATTAGCTCTAGGTAGGCTTTGTTTTCCTCCAAATCCTACTTTTGTTTTGGTTTTTGGGGTGCTTGGGGAAACCATATGGGATGCTGGGGATCAATCCTGAGTTGACTTCATGCAAGGCAAATACTTTCTCATCTGTGCTATCACTCCAACCCTCAAGTCCTTTTTTTTCTCCCAGCACAGCTACTGATGCACCTGACTTATGGATCTTTATGGATCTGTCACAAATTTTGCCACTATTGATCCATGCTCAGCCCTAAAAGGAACATTTCTCAGCAAAGCAGTTAAGCATAATTTCTTATGAAGAGTGAAGATATCCATGTCCACAAAACCTTGTTTTGGAAAATTAAAAAGCCCACAGTGATAATATTCTGTAATTGAGTTCTAATAATTTATTTGTCAAAATCTTTTACTCAGCAGATAATAATTTATTATCATAATTTATTCATCAGCCTGTTTCTCTACTTTATATTATCATTGCATCAGTTTTTATTGTTGTTGTTTTGTTATAGGAGGACTCTCCAGGGCTATACCTGGTAGCTCAGAAAACCATCTGGCATCTGGGTACTACAGTTACCAGTTGTATATTCTTAGTCATTTCTTGAACCCTCCAAGCATACGCTTGGCTTTGGTTAATAATTATTTTTACTTCTGGAAACCGACTCCAGTAGAGCTAAAGGTCTAGTCCCTGTCTATTGCTAAGTCTCTTCTGGCAGTGCTTAGACACCAGGTGATGATGATTCAGGTCCTTCCACATATAGTCCTTTGATCTATATTCACCAACTGATTTCCCCATAATGTCATTCATTACTTTTTTCACCAAATAATAAAAAAAAATATCACAAGAGCCAGGATACTTCCTTAAGCCTCCTTAGCTCTTCTGCTTTCCTCTTCTCCTTTGACAACCTGATGCCATGGTCTGCAAGTTTTTGATCTTTTTCTTGCTTCTCCATCTCCTTCAGCTACTCTTCTCCAACTGCTGGATTTTCTCAGTGACCTACTCCTTTATTGTCTCAGCAAAGACTATCTGAAATATAGTCCATATAAATAGCAGTCTTGTCCAGTTATGTTCATGCATTGTGCTCTGTTTATTTTCTTATTGTCTGCCTCATCCTCTGAGATATAACTGTCAAGATGGCTGCAGTTTCTATCTGTGATGCCACTGAAACTTAACACCTCAAAAAATCCCATACATTCAATGATCTATAAATATTTTGGTTTATATTTTTATATTTTTAAATAATAATTACTTTAAGCACCATGGTTACAAAATTGTTCATGTTTGACTTTCAGTCATACAACATACACCATTCTTTGGCAGACATTTTCTTTCTCTCTCTCTTATTCTCTCTGTCTCTTACTATTTTTCCCCCTTTTAGACATTGTAGTTTACACTACTGTTACTGAAGGGGTACCATGCTTATCACTTTATCCCCTTTCAGCAACCAGATGCAGCAGACATCTCTCTCTTTCCCTTTTTTTCTTTTAGACACTGTGATTTGCAATATCATGACTTTAAGGGGCATCATGCATATCACTTTATCTCTTTTCAGCACCAAGTTCTCGTTCAGAGTGATCAATTTCAGCTATCATTGTCATAATAGATTTTCTCTACCCTAACTGTTCTTTCTGGCAATCTTCCTACCATATACTGGACCTCCTGATCCTCACCTCTTTTGTCTCTGGATATTCTTCTCCATACTATCTTTTGTTTTTCTCAGATACCACAAATGAATGAGAATATTTTGTCTTTCTTTCTTTTCTTTCTTTCTTTTCTTTCTTTCTTTCTTTCTTTCTTTTTTCTTTCTTTCTTTCTTTCTTTCTTTCTTTCTTTTCTTTCTTTCTTTCTTTCTTTCTTTCTTTCTTTCTTTCTTTCTCTCTTTCTCTTTTCTTCTTTCTTTCTCTCTTTCTCTCTTTCTTTATCTCTTTCTGTCTTTCTTTCTCTTCTCTCTTTCCTTCTTTCTTTCTTTCTTTCTTTCTTTTTTTTTCTTTCTCTCTTTCTTCTTTCTTTCTTCTTTCTTTCTTTCTTTCTTTCTTTCTTTCTTTCTTTCTTTCTTTCTTTCTTTCTTTCTTTCTTCTTTTTTCTTTCTTTCTTTCTTTCTTTCTTTCTTTCTTTCTTTCTTTCTTTCTTTCTTTCTTTCTTTCTTTCTTTCTTTCTTTCTTTCTTTCTTTCTTCTTTCTCCTCACTCATTTCACTCAGCGTAATAACTCTCTCTATATCCATGGTTTAATTTTTTTTCCTGATTAGTGGTCACTTACGATGTCAAATGATGGCAGAGAGAACTTCTTCCTCTGAAATTGTCTTTTAAAGAGAAAATGTCCTAGGTCAGTGGTTCTTTATGTCTGTCATGGATAGAAGTAGCTGTGGATCCCCTACTGACTCTGTGTTAATGGCTCAATCTCCTGTTTCAATCTCAAATACTTTGATGTGGGTGTCAGGGATTAAGTGACCTTCCAAGTTTTGTTCTGTTCATTGCTGCTGAGAAAATGTGAATGCAATTCCCATTATAATGCAAGGAAAACTTTCATTTCCTGCTAAAGTTTCATTGTTTCCTCTCTTGGGTTGCCCTCACCTTATTTTGGAGGTCAAGTTAATACAATCCCTTGTGGTTGACGCCAGGCTAGCAGGGATTGCCTTGAGATTGCTTGTAATGAAATACATCTCCTTTTTCAGCCATGAAGTGAACTCCCCTATTTTGAGAAGAGGATCTGGACACGGATGAGCTCTCCATGAGTCTGTTGGAAGATTGACAAGAATAGGACACAAGTGTTGAGAACTCAGACACAATCAGGAGCCATTGAGTATGTGTGGGGAGGAGTGTCACTTGAGGTACCTTGTCCAGGATTGAAAGATTGTCAGCAGGTCTTATTAAATGAGATATTAGACTTCATCCACTCAGCTGCACCCCTCAGCCATCCCACAGAATCCACCTCACCTATAAATGAAGAGAAGCAGATGGAACATTCTTAGAGTTGAAACTAGGGCCCTTGATACACTTTCTCTTTTGTCCCCCATCAATAAACCAAATTACACCCCAATAATGACCCTGCAAGAGACTTGGAACCAAACCTCTGTTTTAGGAATTTGTGTAATTTTAAATTTTAAAAAAAGAAACATGCTTTGGAGTTGAGTTCTGCCAATTGGACAGTTTCAGGAATTTTTCCTTTCCCCTGTCAATGTCTGTTACTACTATTTCTCTAAGATTTCTTTGTCTCTGTTTCTTTATGTTAATTCTTTGTCACTCAGATTTCCTTAGCTTATTTTCTGTACTTCTGAAAATGTCTTTCGTTTGGGGGTGAGGATGGGGAGGAAATCCAGCTGTGCTTAGGGTTTACTCCTGGCTCTGTGTTCAGGGATCACTCCTGGAAGGCATCTGGGGTGGGATAAAATATGATTGTGATTGAATCTGGATTCATTATGTTCAACAAATGCCTTACTCAATGTACTACCTGGCCACTCTGAGAGAACTTTCTCACATGCTTCTTTTTATCCTCTTTCTTGTTCAAATCATCTGATGCTCTGCTGATAAATTAATACCTTACATCTTGGCTCTAAACCAGTTATACTATCCTGCAAAGCTCCTAGTTTTTCATAGATCATATCTATGCTTCTACATGTTAAATGGATGTCCATTATTGATAGCAAATAAGCCTATGACTCACTCAATCCTAATCTTTCTAGTTAAATAACAAGTACTTTATTTCACTCTGGGTTTTGATATTTTGTTTTTGGTTGCAAACTTCTAGACTTCAGTGCCTATGTGGTTTTGGTCATATCTGTCCCTTAACCTGATCAATCCTGTGTTTTCATGACTGAAACATTAATGACAAAATACCACAGAATACCTGGCAGTCTCTTACAACTCCTTTTATAAAACTGTCAGTTAACATTGTCCGAGGTATGATTTAGTCTCCCATTTCTCTGGGTGTGATCGATTGGTTGTGAGGCTATAAGTTTAGCATCAGAATAACATGATGGTCCATTTTGGCTCTATTGTTTACTAGTCAAGTGTCACAGGGTTCTTCATTGCTCAGAGAAAAGTGGGAGGAGAAAGATATTGGTGACTGCATTCATTGGGTCCATTTCTTGAGTGCACGCTTTGAATCAGGAATCAGAATAATTGACTCACATCTAACATCTTTTCAACCACTTAATAGGTGGATGTTATTAGCTTTCCCATTGTACAGGTAAAGAAATAAAGGCAAGCACCCCACAGCCAGGATGCTGCTGAGCATTCTGTTGGAGATCAATAGCATGTTGAGATGGAACTGAGATTTTACCCAAGTCTGTCTGTCTACAAAGTCTGTTTTGGATATGAAGCTATTTCTTCTGTTTTGAAGGTTATTATGACTTGGCTCCTTTGTCCTTTGTGACAACTCACTTTCCCCAGTCTCGGGATAACCACAAGCAGAAAAACAAGATGCCATGACAGACTGTGTGTCTAGCATATCCTATTCTTACCATAGAATTTCTTCACTGATACCCTTCAGATATTTTAGACAAGGGTAGGGGAAGGAGAACTATTGTTGGATGAAACAATCTTTCCCCAACATTCTGGAAGCTCAAAGTCTGAGATAAAGATACATTAAGGGTAGTCACTGATGAGAATTTGTTCCTTGGCTTGAGGAGGCTTCCTTTTCTTCGATTCCTGTAATCTTTACCCTGGGCTTTTTTTTGGGGGCGGGGGGTGTCTGCCTCTTATAAGGACAACACAGGATCTGAGAGATAGTATAAAGATTAAAATTATTTCCTTGAGGGTTGCTAATTTCAATTTGAACCCTGGTACCTCCATTTGATTCAGCACCGCCAGGTTTCTGTCCTGAATACAGAGTCAGCAGTATCCTCTGAGCACCACTGTTTCTCAAACCCCCCCCCAATAAAGAACAAACAAACAAATCACAAATATTGGATTAGTACACAACTTCTTCATTTAATTTGATTTGATTTTTTATAACTATTTTAATGGAATCGTGTGAGATGCATCGTTACAAAGTTGTTCATGACTGAATTTAAATCACAATGTCCAAACTATTCACCAGTGCATATTTCCAGCCACCAATGTCCCAGATTCCCTCCCACACTCTCTCTCCCCTGATCTTCCCACTGCCTGTCTCAGTGGCAGATATTTCTCTCTTTGTGTCTCTATCTGTCTTTCTCTCTACCTCTTTTTCTCTCCTTTATCTCTCTCTGCCTTTTTTTCTTTCGGACACTGTGATTTGCAATATTGCAATTATTGCAGGACTATCATGCATACCACTATCTTGTTATCACTGTCTTGCTGTAAGTTGTTTCCATAATTTATTTTGTAGCAGAAAGTGTGTAATCTTTGGTTAACATCTCCATTTTTGTCCTCCCTCCTGTTTCTAGTAAAAATCATTCTACTCTGCGGCTCTGAGTACTGCATTTCTAAATAAGAACAACCTTATTGGGTTTCCATTAAGTACTACACTGCTGAGAAAATTAGTGGAATTTCTAGTTTTTTGTTTGTTTGTTTGTTTTTTTGGGCCACACCCGGCGGTGCTCAGGGGTTACTCCTGGCTGTCTGCTCAGAAATAGCTCCTGGCAGGCAAGGGGGACCATATGGGACACCAGGATTCGAACCAACCAACCTGGATCGGCTGCTTGCAAGGCAAACGCTGCTGTGCTATCTCTCCGGGCCCAATTTCTAGTTATTTTTATCTCTAGGATAAAACCAGCTTTGTACACAATGTGTAGTGGTCAGACCCTGATAGAGAGTGAACCAATTTTTTGTTGTTGCAGGTGACTTGGGGAGAGCAGGGAGCAAAGAAAGTAGCTTTGAGAAAACAGATCTTTTAGCTTTCTGATGGATCTACCTTGGCCACTCAGGGAAAGGTATAGGCCAAGTGACAAGTCAGCTCTTAGACTTTACATAGAATGATAGCTCACATCCCACCAGCCCCATGAGGCAGCCATCCAGCTGTGCCTGTGTTATGGGAAAAATTTATGAAAATAGATGTTAGATGATTATAATAGCTCAGATAGACATTCAGATGTAGATGCCTGTTAAACCTTTCTCAACCCCACCTTCTTGATCCTCTTGCTCTGAAATTTCACCTTGAGATGTCAATAGCCTGTGCCCTGGTAACCATTAGCCAACGCCCCTCCTAAGAGGAACTCGACATATTTGGGCAAAAGAATGGACTTCTGCTCGCCCCTCTTAAGGTTCTCAAATTATTTGGAAAAGGATAAGCTCACCACCTGATTGGACATTTTGTTTGAATCTGGACTAGGGATTGGTGCAGTCTACAAACCCTACTTTCCATATCAACCCTCCTCCTAAAGTTCCTTAAACCTATAAAGGACACTTCCCTAAATTGCCTGGGGCTTCTGGTTTCAGTCTTATGACAGAGTCAGTGTCCCAGCTAGCTGGAATCAATAAACCTGTTTGCTGATTGCATTCTCTGAAGATTCGTGGTCTTTATTTGAGGCAGTGGGCTTTCTCGGACCCTTAACACCTGAAGCTTACTTGTTTTGCAGTGTGGAGACTGATTCTCAACACACCAAATTTTGGGGGAGCTGTGACTCAGGCTGGAACAAGGAGTTGCTCTTTTGCAGGAAAGGGAAAGCCAGTCCTAATCTTAACCTCGGCATTCTCCTTTCATAGACTACCACCACACAAAGAACTTCTGGAGGAGACAAAATAGAGAGGCAAAAATTGTTTTATTGAAATGTTAGGTCCGGAACTCGGATCCTCCATCCAAAAGACCACCAGGGAGAGAGGTAGTAATGTAAATGCAAGGGAATTTATTCCAGCATGCTGGAATCCAACATCTCTTAAGAAACGAGGACCCTACAGAGTGGAAATGGTCGCAGGAGTCTCAAACTCGCGGCCGGCGAGTTGTTGCGGCCTCCGTACAACATTTGGTGGCCCTCAGCCGGCCTTCAAATATGCGATTTTTATTCGGTAAGCGAATAATTGTGAATACTGCGATATTTGAAGGCCGGCCCGGGCCACCAAATGTTGTACGGAGGCCGCAACAACTCGTGAGCCACGAAGGCGCCTGTCTTGTATGGGGTTGACCCAAACAGACAGTAGTTTGAATCTGGACGTCTCCTATGGTCCCCAGAGCCTGCCAGGAGTGACTTCTGAGTGCAGAACCAGAGAGAACCCCTGCGGTGTGACCCCTAAACAAACAAACAAACAAAAGACAGAAAAAAACACTAAAAAAGAAAAAGAAATGAGGATCCTGAGAATGGTTCATAGATCAAATGTAAAGGGTAGCTAGGACTTAGTTTAGGAGATCCCTGCATCTGGCTATTGATCTTTTTAAAATTATTGGTCCTTAATACAATATTGGGCTAGGATTGGTTGTAGTTCAAATGTAGCATCAGACAGATGACTGGATGAGCTACACTCCCTTAGACCCAGGGTGTGGTGTCATCTGGCTATCTGTCAGCTTCTATTTAGCCTTACATGGATGTATTTCCTGGCATTTATCTCTAGGGTCTGGTTCCAGGAACTGGCTGTTCTGGGCCTAGTCTTTATACCTTAAAACTGAAGCCTGACTTTCAAACTGAGGTTGAAATCCGCTGGAAGGACTCCACCTATTTTCAGCATATTTGACTTCTTTTTTTTTTTTTTTCTCTTATTTTGTGCCCAAATCTATTTCTTTTCTTTCCTTCAAACAAAGCCACATAACCCGATTTATCTAGCTTAAATAGAGGGGGAGACAGGGGAGGGTACCAGGACCAAACAGATATATGATCACTAATAGTGAACAGGACAAAGAGGGGACCACCTACTCTAGCAGTCCAGGGAGTGATGGTGGGGTATATGGGTTGCAGAAGGGGAACTGGGATGGGGGAAGGACAAATTTGGTGATGGGTATTCCCCTAATTCAATGTTGATATGTACCTAAAATACTACTGTGAAAGATATGTAAGCCATTATGATCAAAATAAAAATTAAAAACAAAACAAAACTGAAGCCTGTCATGGCTGCACTTAGGCTCACAGCAAAGCAGGTTTACAGTAATTAGCTTCCTCAAGCAAGCAGAGTACAGAAACCAAAGCTATGTTATCTCTAAAGGCACACCATATTCTAACCTCAACATTTAGATTATAGTTAATTCTAAATCTTAGATCCTAACATACAGTTAATTCTAAATTTTAGGTCCATCCTAAGAAAGAAATCTAGAGAGATGAAAAGAGAGCTTTGAGGGGGAGGCAAGAGAAAACACAAGCTTCTCCAGAGTGGAAAGAGCCCTTGAAGAGTTCTTGTAAGAAGATTTTCTGTCATTTCTCCAAATTGTCTTTGCCTTGGGGCTGGAGAGATGTACAACACGTAGGGCCTTTGCTTTGCAAGTACCTAACCTAGATTTATTATTGATTATTGTATTGTTGGCATTCCATATGGTTCCCCAGCACAGTCAGGAGTAATCCTTGAGCTCAGAGCCTGGGGTAAGCCATAAATTTTTGGTTTTGGGGTGTGGCCCCCAACCAAAAACCAAATCAAAACAGAAACAAATTGTCTTGGCCAGGAATGCTCTGCATACATAAAAGCTAGTTTGGGTATTGCCCTGAGGAAAGCCTTGCACTCTGGTGATTCTTTTGTATTCTTATCAAGACCTTAGCTTCCCCTTTTCTGAGGGGTAACCTAACCCTGGGTGGTGTCTCTATTACCAAGAATCACAGAATTTGCTTATTAAACATATATGTTCCTTAGGCCTTTGGGTTGCTTCAGGGTTCAGAAGTTTCTTTAAGTTTCAACAGAGCTCATTGCCTGTAGCAAGCCAGCCCCTGAAGATGTTGACTGATGGAGGGATGGAGGATGAGGTCTTTCCCTTCCAGCTCGGAGCACGCGTCTGCCACCCTGTCTAGCCAACGGTTCTGAGGTGAAACGGCGGGTAAACAGCTCTCAGACAGTCAGCTCGTTGAAATATTTGCTTTATTCGGTGGACAAGACTGAAGTCCAAAGACCCAGCTTCAGTTCCAGCCAAAAAGCCCTGGCCTTCCATAGACTATTGTTTTTATCCACCAGAATCAGGTACCACCCAATGGTGGGATCAGATACCAACCAATGGTGGAAGCAGAATCAGGTACTACCCTAGGGTGGGGGCAGAATGCCAGGTCACACCCTAGGGTAGGGCACAATCACCAATCAGTTTAGGGTGAGTAACATAGTAATCCCCTAAAATATTTACATACACAACAATTGCCAACCCCACCAACCCTCATCCCCTACCTATCTACCTGCTCCATTTGCCCCTAAACATTGTCACCTCCTTAAATATTTAAGGGGTATAGGAGTAACTGATTTGTCATTTGTGTACCTTTTAATTCCTACCAAAGGAAACAACACCTCCTTACTTAAGAGTGTGAAATCTCAGGTTAACTTGTTTTAATGGGGCCCAGGCAACGGCTTTGGGGATTCAGAATTGTGAAGTTTGAGACATATCAGATAGATTAGAGAACATTTTAAAAGAGCCACATTACTGGAATCACCTTGATCAGCATCATATTTGAAGGGAGAAAAATGGATGGTACCAAGACAAGACAGTCATATGTCCATTTGGTGGGAATAAAAAATGATCAGACTTTAACACAAAATCCAAAGTCAACGACAACAGAAATGATACCCAATCTAAATCAAGTTGTACATGGTGGGAACAGCTGCACTAGTATTACGAGGGGTAGAGGAAAGGGAAGAGGGATGCATGCTGGGAACAGGAGTGGAGGGAGGACATTACTGGTGGTGGGAATGCCCCTCATTCATTACTACTATGTGCCTTAAATATTACTGTGAAAGATTTGTAATAACTTTGCCCAAAATAACACACACACACACACACACACACACACACACACACACACACACACACACACACACAAAGATCATATAAAAACTTTGAAAAAAAAAAAAACCACTATGCAGGAAGAACAAAAGGTTTCCTTGACCCAAGGAGAGCAGATACTTTAAGAAATCAAGGAAATAATAGCCATAGCTCAGGGCATCTCTTCCTTTCTTTTGAATGCTGATCAGTTGAGTTTGCTGTAAAAAAAAGTTAAGTTTTTCATTTTACTGAAGACCTACAGTAAAAAGATTACTTAAAAGTTTACTGACATGTAACCTCACTCTTTTTGTATTGGGTTTTCTTAAGAAGTTTCAAATCCTCATGGACTCACAGTGGAGCAGACAGACAGATAGGGGTGGCCTGGAAATCAAATTTAAGAAAAAAATTTAAGAAGAGAAATAAAATTGAATAAAATTTAAAACTTTAACTTACTTAAATTTTAAATAAAATTTATTAAACACAAATTAAAAATGGAATTTATTTAAAATTTAAATAAAATTTAAGAAAATCAAGTAAAATAAAAACAAAAAACAAACAGAGCAATAGTACAATGAGTAGAAAACTTGCCCTGCTCAAGAACCCAAATTTGCCACCTGGCATCCCACCTTGTTTCCTGAGCTCACAAAACCAGGAGTGTTTCCTGAGAGCAAAGTCAGGAGTTACCCCTGAGCTTAGTAAATTTTACTTCCTGAAAGCATATAACAGCTGCTACTTTTTTTTGGATCATATTTTAGGAACCCTATTATTAGAAACACACTAATCAATATTATTCTCAAATTTCAATATGATTTTGGAGCCATAGCATGACATCTAATTTATAAACCCCTTTCTTTAAAAATGGTTCTGACCTGTACTTTATGAAATTACCTTCAATTTATTTTAGCATTTGCATATGCATTTGGTGAAGTCTTTTTTACTTAACTGGAAAATTGCTGAGGTATCAACCACAGAGAGTTTCTTCTGTTTGGCTTCCACATAGCTAGGGCTAGTTAAAAGGTTTTTAAGAAAATAATTTCTTTGAAAAGTTATTTTTTCCCATCACCATTTCTGTTTTATAAATGTTTTCTTATCAGTCAAATTTGGAAAAGAGAGGACCTTCTCATAGTATCACTTCAAACTGATATTAGACGGTAGATTTTCAAAATTGTAATTTTCGAAATAGCAACAGAATCTACATTATAGAATATCTGTTAAACATAGAGCCATGTAAAAAGTCCAAAGAAGATTTAGACACAGACAAGACCATTGTTCTCAGAATCTTATTGTCTACTTCTATCTTTCTGTCTGCCTGTCTGTCTCTGTCTTTCTCACACTCACACACACATACACACACGTCTGTAAATATACCAGATGGATGATAGTTGGTTAAATATGGCAAGAATGATTTGGAAAGAACTTCACATTACCTTGGTAGCTAAATGTGCAGTGGTTTTAACTCCCTCCATCAGAGAGGAAGCAATAGGGAAATCAAGAGCATGTTTCTCTACAGGACATTTTGTCTTGGACCAGTCCTCCAAACAACAAATGGATGTTTCAAGTTATATTAAATTGGAAAAGGGTATGAGCCACTGTGGAAGTGGTGTTTATATTGCAAGGCATGTAGCTGTCTCAGTTCTACATCACTTAGAATCCTAAAAATAAGGGTTAAAAGCTATTTTCAGCATTCTTTTTCAAAACCCCACACACAAATTCACGGCACATACACCCTGCTGGGAATCCATCCCTTATGTGTGGGCACTGACTATAATATCTGGAATGTGCTTGAGTGTAGGAAGCATATAGTATATTAGTTTTGAGAAATCTGATACTAGACATGGACAGGTAAGGGAACTCCAGTCAAGTTAACTTTTTGAAGAAGTTCCTTGGTGGTAGATATTAGGGAACTTATTAAGTTTTTTAAATAGAACATCAAGTTGTCTTATGTGATTTCTCTTATCATCATGCCTTGAAAAATTAATCGTCATGCCCATACATTTTGGAGTGAAATAAGTACAGGATTCTAAATATAAAATAATCTCTATTTTAAAAAAAAGACTTATGATGTGCATATGTGTTGAAAGTTTATTATTAGGTGAATCAATGTAAGATCTGAATATTTGCATAAAATTCCTGATTTGCTACACATTTTTGGAAGAATTAAACTCTGAAGTTAAACCCGATTTCTCTATTTGTAAAACAGGAGCAGGAATCCCGGCTCCACTATTACAGGGAGTGGAACATAGAAATCAAAATGACAGATGTCCTCCAACAGCACAGAAATGTAAATAGGCACTTTACCAACTAATTAAAATGTATTCATGGAATAAAGAGTGGAAAGAACCACAGGAGGGGAAACATGAATATTCAGAGGGGTACTATTTGGATACTTTTTCTTTTTAAAAACTCCACCATTGATATTTGCTCTGAGAGGTATAAATAATACGGAGGAATTATAGTCTCAGCAAAGAAGAGTTGTGACAGCCACAGAGCTCTTCTCCTGAGCAAAAATGAAGAATTTTGGACGAAACACAAAATGTAGATGAAGGAAGGTACCATGAGGAGGCCTGAGCAAGCATCTAGCAAAAGGAAGTTGTTTGAACGGTGGCAAGAACCAGGAGTATTTCTCATTTTTCTGAGACTTTTTAGCATGAGAGTTGGCCCCAATCATTCTGCATTTGTGAAACAGCTGGAACTCAGATTAAAACTCTAGCTAAGAAGCTGCACTATCTGAAAAGGAGAAGAGTTTAGAAAGGAACACATTTCTCTTCTGTTTCAGCCTTTCCCCCAAATTTCTTGGATGTACCTGGAAGCTTCCAAGGATCCTAATAAAAGCGAAAAGAAAATTAAATTTGTCTTTCAGAGCTAGTAGTTTGTATTCTGCCAAGAATGCTTGCTTTTTTAAAAATTTTACTCACCGTTAAAAATGTACTCTACTTTAGCAAGTGCCTGTTTGTAAAAGAACAGTCTAAAGTATAAAACTCAGAAACAAGATGAAGAGGGAAAAAAATTCACTTTGTCCCAAAACAGATTATTATAATAAATGTATGTAGATCTTTTTTTTTTTAAAGCCAATATGCTTCAGAGAAACATAACTGAACCCAGAGTGTCTATAACACACTTTCAATAGCTGCAAGATGCAAATCCAAGTTACTAAATATGTGAAGAAACTGTACAAGATCTTCTCGATGGGGGAAATAAAATGAGAAATGAAGATTGCTCTCAAGACAATACAGAAGTTGGAACAATATATAAGAATTATTAAGCCATTATAATCATTTTTTATGATCAAGTACTTTAAAGAAAACATGTTCACCATTAATGAGAACAAGTATTAGAAAAATAACAATAATGAATCTAAAGCTTGGGTCCATAAATACTAGGAATTAGTGGAAAAACTGGGAGAAAAGTTAACACTTCTTTTTTTTATAAAGAAGTACTCTGGATAATTTCAATATTTTACTATATATTTGGGAATGTTCACACAAGATGACCCTCAAATCTGTACAAGGTCTGTACTCAGAAAATATGTAGCAGTAGATCAAGAAAAAAAATGATGGAATGAAACATTTCATTTGTTGCATCCTTTCGCCTATGTTGTCCTTTATTTTTTGAATTAAGCATAAATTAAGACTCTATTACTGTTCTTAGAAGACAGATCAATTATCCAAGTCTTAATATTAAGTATCTCACTAACATACCCAAATCAAAGAAAATGGATTCCTCAAAGAATTGTGCCATGATACATTTACCCTGTGAGAACTCAACCAAGAAGTGTTTGCATTACTCTTGTTTCTAAGAGGATTTTAACCACTAGTGGCTTCAAAGATGATGCAAGTAAGTAAGAAGGGAAAGGGTAGCAAAGTATTGAAAACACTTAGTTGTAACTGCCTCTGCTCCTGTCCTTTACTGAGAGAGAATTCCGGCCAGCAGCTTTCTCTCAACCGGGACAGAAGGCAGGAAGGCAGCTACAAATAATTCGCCAGTGTTAAGCTCTTTTGTGAACACCTAAAAAATTAAGCTGCAGAAGTTAGTAAAACGCTCAGGGTGACGTATGCCAGTCAAGAGGCTTTAATGAGGGGAGAGCAGGGTTTTTATGCCCTGCTTCAGTGGGAGGAGTAGTAACATAGGATTGAAACATAAACCAATCAGATTTGTACAAGTACAACAATTTTAACCAATGGGAGCATAAGCACATTTTGATGGCGGGAAGGATAAAGAGGAACCTGGCAGGATGGGGGGAGGGGAAGCAAATTCTTAAACAAATAGCTAATTGATATTTACGCAAATACAATTATTTGTTTAGCCTATTTTCCATTTAGATCTTTTTTTTTGTGTAAGCAATAAGGATCATAATTTACAAAAACATATCTGCTTGAGAGCAGGCACAAAAACAGGTTCCATGGAAAGGTTAAGGAATCTGGTTAAGCCAGATTCTTTGTGCTGAGCTAAATTTATTTGCAGAGTTTTCTGTTGGTTCGGGGCTATGCAAACTTTATGGCTTGAATCAGGCAGGCGGTGGAAAATTCATTCAGAGTTCCTTTGATATGTGGGGTGCTCGGTCTCCCACACTTAGTTTCCAAAATTAATCACCTTTGTTATCAATTTCTTTATTCTCTTTTAATCTTTAGAGGAAAGACTGCAGAACAAATATTCATGGGAGAAAAAAATCATCTGAATTCACACTAAATAGGAGTGTTTTTATTAATAATTTTTATTTTGATCAAAGTGGATTACAAATCTTTCACAGTAGTATTTTAGGTACATAGTGACATTGAATCAGGGGCATTCCCACTACCAATGTTGTCCTCCCTCCACACCTGTTCCAAGCATGCATCCCATATTGCCCCTCCTTTGCCTCCCATCCCCTGTGCTGCTAGTATAAGTGGTCCTTTAAGTTTTGTTTCTTGCAAGAGATTCTCTGAATAAGAATGATTTCTTTGGGCCAGGGTGATAGCACAGTGGGTAGGGTATTTGCCTTGCACATGACTGACCTGGGTTTGATTTCAGCATATCATAGGGTCTCCCAAGCCTACTGAAAGTGATTTCTGAGCAAAGAGCCAGAAGAAACTCCTGAGCTCTACTGAGTGTGGCCCAATAACAATAAAAAAGAAGAAAAAGAAATGATTTTTTTTTCAGAACTATGCTTTTTTAGATACACTGCTAGTTATTAAAAATACATTTAGAGGGGCCGGGAAGGTGGCGCTAGAGGTAAGGTTCTGCCTTGCAAGCGCTAGCGTAGGACGGACCACGGTTTGATCCCCCGGCGTCCCATATGGTCCCCCCAAGCCAGGGGCGATTTCTGAGCGCATAGCTAGGAGTAACTCCTGAGGTTCAAATGGGTGTGGCCCCCCAAAAAAATACATTTAGATACAGTATGAATGTGACTCAGTCTCTCTTCTTCCTACCCTCATTCATACAAATAGAAATAGGCATAGAGAGGTTAATCCCTTACCCAATACCATGGTTTTCAAATGGTGAAAAATAAAAATTGAATTCAATTGATTCTGAATATTGATCCCTACCACCTCTGGAGAGCAATGGTATCTAATTTCAAAATAGCAGATTGCTTGGCAGAGGACAGAAGTTAAGGTGCAGCCAAGGAAGACTGGTGACATGGAAGACAGACTTTTTCTGTTTGATATTATTTCCTAAGGTTGTGCTGTGAGTGATGTGAGTTCACACATAGAGTGCCCTGAAGAGAAGAAGGTGTAGAAAGACCCTAACAAGGAATGATTAATGTCTGATGAGTGAGAACTTTCTCCTAACTTCCACAGCCAATCAATCCCTAAGTCTTTCTATTTCTCCTTGTACTTCTCAAATGAATTTTTTTTAAAAATATTCATAGCCATAGTCATATATAGATCATCACTATCATTTACTCCTTCTAGTTCTTGTTATTCCTCCAATTATTCTCTTTGTTAGAAAAGAGTTATTTTTCCAAAGTGTAAAAATGAATATCTGAAAACAAAACCTGGTTAGTAGTTAATCGTATTAATGATGATCTAAATTCCTCATATGGAAATGTAATCTACTTTCTATATTATCTAAGTTTCTTAATGCTCTATGTGCTTTTATATTTTTATTAAAACAACCATTTGATTAGTATTTCTAGATATATCTGTGTATGCATTCAAACTATTTTATTGTAGGTCTGGATCCATGTTTCCTATTTAAGTTTTTTCTGAATTTGATGACACTGAGGCTTTACATTTTTCTGACTTGTGTGAGAATCTAGGACTAGTCCAATATGATGATAGTTGAAAAGCATTAATTTTATTTCTAGTACTTCTATGCTAATGGTCCACAGGCATGGGATACTGAGGTAAGAACTCACTTTACTTAGTTTTAGAGGTCCTTTTTTTGCTTATCCTATCAGATAAAATGTGACTCAGAGGAAACAATAACCAGAACTCTTTTTTATGCCCCCAAGGAAGGCAGAATGAATAATCTCAAGGGATATTTTGTGAAAAATATTTTGGCATATTTGATGAAAGGTCATTGCACTATGGAACTGAGAATAGCAATGGGAGAGGGGAAAGCACAAAATAAATAAAGATAGAAAAGACAAAAGAAACAACCCACAGAATCTTACAAGCCAGTGATGGAAAGATCTTGTTATTGATCTTTTATAGCTTCCTTTAGAAATATGATGATGCTTAGGGTGGTAAAAAAATTACTTTGATAACATGCTATCTTATTGGTGTGAAGGAAAGAAGAATTCAACTGAAGGTATTTCCCACACAGGCTGCCTAGATGCATTGAAAGACTCACAGAGGATTTAGGGAAGGGGAGCTCATTTTGATTTTCTGGAAAATGATCCTTCTGATAAGCCTCCTTTGTTTTTTCAACTTCTATTTTTTTTGTTTTTTGTTTTTTAGTGGATGGGATAGCTGGCTGTGCTTAGTTCTTAAGCTTGACTCTGTGCTCAGGAGCTCACTCTATTCAGTACCAATGATGGATTTGGGGTCAGCTAGTGGGCATCATAAGCGCCTGAACCCCTGTGCAATTTTTCTGGTTCCCTTTCAACTTCTTTCAGTTTTCCAAAGAGAAAAAATAGCTGCATGAAGAAATCAATGATCCAAATGGGAGTTGTATCAAACACCATTGACCCCAGAGTATAACTAGGAGAAGGAAAGAAACTGAATGGAGGAGGAGCAACACAAATATGAAAAACTGGAGCCAGGGGCCAAGTGGTCTTAGGTACATTGGTGAAGATAAAAAAAAAAAAAAAAGAAAGAAAGACAGAACTGAATATCCAAGCCAAAGTCAATAACAATGGAATCAAGAGGCCCAAACTTTAACAATCTAAACTTTGAATGTGCCTGTTATGCTGGCATGCTGTGGGGTTCCACTCTGGGAACATGGTGGAGGGAGGTTGATACTGGTGATGGGATTAGCCCTGATTCATTGTATGTCTGAAACCCAACTATGAAGAAATTTGTAAATCACAATGGTTTCAATAAAATAAAATACAGTTAAAAAATAAATATCGACAAAACATGGCTGGAATTTCAGAAAAAGAATGCAGCTAGTTTAAAAAAAATTATACACTCTGAAGTCGAGTGGACTAAAAGTAAATGATTTTGAGAGTCTGTTGGTTGTTAGCGAAGTAAATGGGGTGACACTAAGAACATTTCTTTCAGGCCATAGCTGCCATGAAAGTAAAGAGGAAAGCAAACCGGAAATTCAGAGATTTAAAGATTGGCATGCACTGTGTTAGAAGACAGTGAATTTAAAATTTAAGAATAAACTCAAGTGAGTTTATTTTCTCTCTTGCCTCCCTTTTATTCTTCTCTCCAGCCCTTCACTTAATCTCCCTTCCGTGGCCTCGATATCTTTCCCCTTCTCGCCTCATAGGGTGATATTCTTTGAAATCATAGACCTGTCTTCTCAGTAGGTAACGGGAGAAGGAAACAGACAAATTGAAGTAGAAGAGGCTTGGAGAATATTTGAAGGTTAGAGGCTCAAACTACTGTTTCAGTGGAAGGATGTGTCAGGAAAAGCTCAGGCTGAACAAGCTTTGCAAGGAGATGAGCTCACCATTGAACTTAATAGGGAACTTGCTGATCTTTAAATAAGTTCTTGGCTGGGAAATGTATCAAGTTTATGAAAAAAGGCGTCGCTGTTTGCAGACAGGGAAAGATAAACACCCTAAGCAATATTGAACACCAAATATAAAATATTTGTGGGGATATTATTCTACAGTCTAGCAGCAGTAGGTGGCAGAATGATGCATGAGGCCCAAAGAGCAGTGAAAGGAAGATGGCGTGCTACTTTCTTGCTTGGAGAGAAATAGTGAAATAACTGCATGACGGAAGATGGCCAGATCACCCAGGGAGCATGGACCAAGACCAGACCGAGTCTCCTCCAGAAGACAAGGAAGCTTGTGTGCAGGAGTCAGGGAACTGTGTGGGCAGCACTCAGGACTGTGGACTTTTTCCATGTTTCTAAAGAGTATAGAGAGAATATTGGGAGCACCAACGCCAATGGCCTGAAATCATAGACTTTGTCTGTTTTCCTTTGTAGATTGGGTCCAGGTCTGTCTTGGGATTTAGGGAATCTTTTTTGGAGAGTCTCTTTTTTCTTACCACTACCCACCAAGCCCTGTCCAGCATTTTTTAAGTGCTATTCAGATTTATTTTATGAAATAGTTCAAAATTTCTTAGCCAATTTATTATTATTTATGCATTGAAGCTTTTATTATTTATCACCCAGATAAATCCCAAATTATCATAAATGACAATAAATACAAATATATTTATATATAATAAATATAATCATATATAACAAATGATAAATATAAATATGTATTTATATTTAATAAATATAAATAATAAATTATCACCTAACCAATGTGTGTGTCACGATATAACAAAAAAAGTTTTAGACTAGTCAGCCAACTTTAGTCTTCCTAGCTTAGTCCTTAAATTTCTCCAATAATTTCAGGTTGCTTTCAGGATAAGAACTCATATGGTAATATGCAGTGTCTTCTGAGATGTTCAACACCTCCCTCCTACTGTCCTCAAGCCACAAACCTCATATGCATATATATATATATATATATATATATATATATATATATATACACATGATACAGTAGAGGACATACAATGAGATACAGGGCTACTTGCAATTTTCTCAGTAAGTCATGTTTTGTTTTGCTTTTGTCAGAATGCTTTGTCAGGTGTTTCTACTTTTTCCGATTTCAAATTTAAAAAATCTTTCTCTAGAACCTTCTTATTTGGTAGTTTCCTAAAATAATTATTTTTTATCATGGCATTGGCCTCAACATATGAAGAAAAAAATGATAAGATGCAAAGGTAGACTTTAGCAAATTTGCTTCCATAATACTGAGGATAGAGCAGAGGGTTGGCCCATTTGTAGTCTGCAAGAGAGTTGATACCTTTTTTTGAGAATAAAGAGAGACCTAGGCTGCTTATTTCCTGTTCACATGGTCTGAATTCATTTCAGGTTCCCAGATTTTAGAGTATGAATCAAGCTTTCTTTCTCTCATATTCCTACACTACAATTTTAGAAAAGAGATATAGCATTATTGGGATTATGGATTTTTTTTTCCTCTTTGGGGACCAGGAGCAAATGTGTTACGTGGCCATTGTTTCTGACAGTCCATTTGTGTAGATGAAACAATCCACTCATTTTTGTGAATCCATGGAATCAACGGCTTCCACTTTGCACTTTTGGAAAAACGTGCAGTGTTTCAGGTCTCTGGCTTTACATTCCACAGACTTTGGGTAGAATGGAATAGTTTTGGGTCCCTTGGGGGGCAGGCATATGGCTTTGCAAGAGTGTTGATGGCTTTCCTGCCACAAGGGCAGGCACATTTCTAAATGTTCTCACTTGGAAGAGTTCTGTAAAAAGCTTTTTGACATATAATGTGGGAAGAAAAGTTTCTCAGTGACCATTTATGAGAAAAGTGACTTAACACATAGGTCCTAGGGTTAAAATGTGGCTGGTTCCTCTCTTTTGCACAGGGATGTTTCTGATTATTATTATTATTTTTAAAGTATCAATTTTCATGTAAACCTTCCTTTGGAACAAACATCTCTGAAATGACCCTCCCATCTGTGTTTAATGAAGAATATGGGCAAATGCATAGTGAGAATATTGAGAATTAATGGAAAACAATCAGAAAAGGGGTGTGTATGTTAGGAGAGTACTGATCCATTTCATTGTTGCATGTCACTCTCTGAAATAATGATTATTCTGGTCCATTGAATGAACACATTATTTGGGGATCAAGTGATCCTGTGGAAGAAATGTACATATTGTACCATCCAAGACAAAACTGATCTCTACTTTTTAGCAACTTTGAGCAGCTTGATTTCTTTGGAAACAGATGCAGAAATCAAGAGAAAACCTTTGCCATATTAAACAAAGATTCAATCTCCAGTTTATAAATATCATACTGGACCCATAAAATGAAGTATACCAAATTGTCTAGGAGAATAAATTACAGACTTAGAATAATAAAACCATATTGTAATTGATACTTTTCAGTCTTAGGTTTTAATTTGATTGATTTATTTTTTTTTTATAGAAGTGAACATATATTGGAATCCGGGAAGTAGCTCAGGTGATAGAACTCCTATCAACTTTGTGCAGAACTATGAATTTGATCCCCAGCATTGCATGACCCTTGAGCACTATTGTGTGTGGCTGTACTGATTCCTGGTATCTCCTTCCTAACCAGAACGTTGCCAGTCTACACTGGCTTGAGATTCTGCCAGGAATGGCCACAACCCCCAAGAACTAACCAATGTGGACCCTCTGAAAAAAAAAAGAAGAAAATAAGTTCCCAAGCAGTGGTTTTTCAATAGTGTTAGACCCATGGACCACCACCCGTCATTGCGTTGGTCTGAGGATCAGTGGTTAGTAACCACTGCAGTAGACTAGTGGTTTTCAACCTTTTTATGCCTGCCGACTGGTACTGGTTTGCAAACCGGTGGTTGAAAACCACTGTAAATGAAAGAATCTCATGTTGTAACTTGCTGTAATTTTTCCCAGCTAGACTTTAGATATAATTTGTATATTCTAATATATTCTATTTTGCTCACTGTCACTTTCCTTTTGGTGTAGTTTTACAATTTTTTAAATTTTAAAGTTTTTTATTCAAGAGTTAATTATTAAAATAGCTATTTTTTATTTATTTGAAAATAACTGTACAGACATTACTCTACTAAAAAAATTCTACACCACAGTTCTCATAGTAAAAATATTTCCTATGTAAATGGACAGAGAACTTTGAGAAAATTCAAAAATAATGTGGACAGACCACTTAGAACAATTGGCTCTATGGTTTTATGTTTCATTTTGGGGAACTTGCTTTAATCCCTAACTCATATCATTCTTTAAGTTTGTCCTTTTTTTTCCCCCAAAGATAGAACATATAAATAAAACTACATTATGAAAATAAGCCATTGTTTCACAATCCATTTTTAGTGACCAATCAGGGACATTTTGTGAAGATTGGTATGAACAACAGGAAAGAGTATATCACCTTCTGAGCTTCAAATCTTGGGAAACTATCATGTAAACCAGGAGAAACTGTAGACTCACTATTCTCCAGTTTGAGCTTCAAGAAATTAATATAGAGCCAAGTAGAACAAAGAAATTATATTCTTGATAAAGTCTTCCAGAACCATTTTTTAATTTTTCCCACTGAAGTTAATTTAATTTAATTTAAGATGTATTTTTGCCACAATTGTCACCAAATGGGTCTCATCTACAAGAATCAAACAAGTAGAAGAATAAAAAGCACTGAATATTCATACCAGTTCTCTTCTCTTTGGGGGAAATGTCTCAGATTAAATTTTTTAAAAAACTTTCCCTTATAACTAACTATTAAAAGTTTCTCCTTTTAACATAGTAATAATTTTGTTAGCTTATTAAATTTTCAACTTGTTTCTTGTTGAACATCTACCACATAGCTGGAAAATGCCTGCACACATCTGCCATGTATGTATTGTTTGCATGATGTCTTTGTTGTCTTTGATGGCTTGTTGTCTGTTGAGATTCTTCAAGATCATCTGAATCAGGTGGTATGTTCAATCTACTAGAAGTACTAAGAATAAATTGTGAGAAATGTTGGCATGAATTAAAAGACCATAAATACCATGTGTGTGTGTGTGTGTGTTTTTTTTTTTTTACCATGTTTACATAGTTGGCCACTGAAGGAGGGCAAAATGCTTTCAGCTGCCATCTGTGCATAGTTCATAGTCAGAGGTGCTGCATATGCCTAGTAATTGGCCGAAGAGGATAACATTCCATTCTTTGGTCTATTACTTTTGCTTCTCATCTCAGCATTGATTGGTTTGAATAAAGCTTAGGGAAAAGGAATAGAGAGTCAGAAGAATTCATTGTACTGGTAATTAAGTGATGAGAAGTGAAACCCAGAGAGGTTCTTAACTTGTTTGAGCCATGAAAGGAGAAAATGCATAAAGAGATTACTCCTCTATTGGCATTAATTATCCTTTGTTATGCCTCTGGAGACAAGTACATTTGTGGTCAATATTCTAGAATGCCTGTTTTATAGTCAATTCTCTATATGTCTCTCTATTTTATTATGAATCAAGAAACTGAAAGCATTTGGAAAAGAGCACTCAGTGGGTTGAAGGATGGACACTGAGTTGCATTCTTGCAAGAGTGTATAAGGTTATAGTGTATAATATTAATAAATAGTATATAATATTAGTAGAAACTTGGTATGGAAGTTTAAATATATATATATATATATTTAGAAGTATGACAAGAATGTTACATAATTTACTAGCCTGGGAGACTTATATAGTCTTTAGTAGATTCAAGATCTCTCTCTGCAGAAGAGGAAAGGCAATGTTATTAAGTTCATTGTGCATCCATTGAGGTGCCATCTGCTGAAAAGAAATCCTCATCAAACTGAACATCCAGTCATGAAATAAATATATAAACACACAGAGGGAGATCATTTTTTATCCAAGTAAAACTGGATTACAATTAAATAAAGATATTATTAGGAAAAAAAACTGGATTCAGATTAAGGTAGCTCAATAATGCTACTCAAATTCTTTCTTCTTCTTTTTGGGGCTATTTCATAGTGCTGTGTAGTTGCATCAACTGATATCACACTGATGTGATGTGAGACTATTGTCTCTCTTGCATTTCCTTCCTGGGGCAGGGACATTGTTCCTAAAAACCCTTCACTTGAATTTCTCTCATCTCTTATGGACTAGGATTTGGTCCCATATCTTGAAAGGCATTATAATGAAGATCTTGAGATAATCACCTCTGAAAAACAGCTATCATTACTGCTCCACAAAATATTTGGTTAAGTATTACATGTGCTAGTACACAAAAAGTAGTTCTAGTGCCACATCAGGTACAAAATCAAAGATCAGTGAATAGTGAAGTGCTAATAATTTCTGAAAAATTCTAATTTATATTCAGGCAATAATGATAGATATCTCTTACATTTTTTTCCATAAACATTTTTTGTTTTGTAATGATAACTTAGATTAACTAGAAAGTAAATATTAGGTGAGCTCTCAAATTAGGTGGTAGATTTATAGATATCAGTGAGCTACGGTAGAAATCTATGTTGTGAACTTGGTGTACTCTCCCAGAAATCCATGTCATTATAGAATAAGAGGAATTGCATTCTCAAAATTCAACTACTTCTGGGACTAAGACATCACAGAAACTATCAGAAGGAAGAAAAAGAAGAGTAGAAACAACATTTTTTTTTTTACCACTGTTGATTGCAGGCCCCTCCTAATCTTTACTGGAATGAATTACTAGATCTTTATGGCTATAGGACCCTATGCCAAAGAGGTTAAGGGCTCTCCTCTTAGCAACATCTCCCCTGATCTTGTGATTGCTCTGTCTGCTGCCAAGTCCAGAACAAAATCAGGTGGTGTCCATTTAGCTCCAGGCACTGGTGGAGGTTTCCTGCAAATGATCACTGTTGCTCTTGCATTGTCTCCAACTCCTTCAAAATTCTAACCACTTAGAAGTCTAAGTGGAGAAGTGGGAATAGAGTCAAAGCTTTAGCCAGGCTTAGTGTTGAGTATAGTAGGAATGTCAGTTTATTGCCACACAAATTATTCTTGAGGTGCCCCAAGGCTCACAACAACTAATGAGGTGCCATGCACAAGTTGGCTCTCCTTTTGTACATGTGCCTTGTCAATAAGATGGATTCCAAATTGGGAACAGGTTGTAGGTTGACATCAGCATTCCAATAAGTGTAAGGACTCCTAACCCTTATTTGTCGATCTTTGAGATACTTCAAAGTCATTTTCTTCTACACTCAGTGCCCAAGAGACAAGAAGCACAGGAGAGGTTGCCCAGCCTCCTTGCATGTTTGTGAGTGTTTTTGCATGATCCTCTCTCTGTCACCCCTCCTTGCCTCCCTCCCTATGTCACCCCCACTGACCCACAGCTAATAAACAACAAATAGAGTTTCTAAGATTAGTGATGAGAAGCTTGGTTGAAAGAGGCATGCAGGTGCTTCTCAAACGCTTGCCTCAAATGTGCCAAGATGCTGGCGCCTAAAGGATTGGCCTGGGACTCTTACAAGACCAGCCATTCTCTGGGCAGTTTCCAAGAACTTCCTGTTACTGGTCAGGCAAAAGAGTAAGATGAAGAAAAAGTAAAAACAACTTCATTTCTTTTGGGGAGTTCAGCATATTTTTTGTGGTCCAAGACAGAGTAAGAAAATGCCAAGCTTGCAAGACAGGCCATTTTTGGGGGGTAGTGCTGTGGGTAGACTGAGGCTTCCTGGTCCTTTGGATGGTGGTAGTAGGGTTGTGGGGGTGGTCCGAAGAAGCTCTTTCATCCAGTTTTTCCCGAATACTTTCAATAACTATTCCTTGACATCAGCAAACTCCTATCGAATCTAAATTTAACTTGTGGCTTAACTTTATGGCTTTGAGCAGAGTAGCAAAATGGGGTACTGATATTCTCTCTAAACCTTAAATGCCATATGTATAAATGAAATATATTGATTCTATGCTTAGAATTAGTGTTTTCAATGCTTCTTGGGATCCTTGCAGGGAACAAAATAGATAAGAGAATTTTTTAATATTATTTCTTTGCTTTGTTCTTGTGACATTTTCTGTCTTTGTTTCTTCTTTCCTTCTTTCTTTTTTTCTCTCTCTTTCTTTCTTTCTCTCTTTCTCTTTCTTACTTTCTCTATCTTTCTTTCTCTCTCTCTCTCTCTTTCTTTCTTTCTTTCTTTCTTTCTTTCTTTCTTTCTTTCTTTCTTTTTCTTTTCTTTCTTTCTTCTTTCTTTCTTTCTTTCTTTCTTCTTTCTCTTTCTTTCTTCTTTCTTTCTTTCTTCTTCTTTCTTTTCTTTCTTTCTTTCTTTTTCTTTCTTTTTCTTTCTTTCTTTCTTCTTTTTTTTTCTCTTTCTCTTCTTTCTTTCTTTCTTTCTTCTTTCTTCTTTCTTTCTTTCTTTCTTTCTTTTCTTTCTTTCTTTTCTTTCTTTCTTTCTTTCTTTTTCTTTCTTTCTTTCTTTCTTCTTCTTTCTTTCTTTCTTTCTTTCTTTTTTTTCTTTTCTTTCTTCTCTCTCTTTCTCTTTTCTTTCTTTTTTTCTTTCCTTTTCTCTTTTTTCTTTTTATTTTCTCTTCCTTTCCCATCTTTTCTTTTCCAGAAAAACAAGAAGGAAAAGAATATCTCTGAGAATATGAGGTACTGTTGGTTGATCCAGACCACTCAAGTATCCTTTTGGACAAAGTTATTCAAGAAACGCTGTCTGTTAGAAACGAATGTTTGCTTCCTTTGCTAAACACAGTGCTGCTTTTCAAAACTCACTGGAGTACTTAATGTACAGGAGTCTCACTGTATTTTAATGTAAAAATAACAGAAGAAAAAACCAAATCGAAAAATCTGTTCATGACCAAATTGTGAAACACATTTTAAAACAGAGTCCTCTTGGTAGCTTGGCTCTCTGTGAGGAAAAAAGAAAACAAGTATTGTTGACCTTGGTAACCAGAAGTTTACCAACACCCTTCTGTCTATTCCATAGCCTCCTCACTGCCTTCGTCCTCCTGCCCCCCCAAAAAAACCCCCAAAATCTCTTGAACATTTTCTTATTATCATCGAGTGACTAATTTATTTGGAGTTCTGCTATGGACAAACCAGATGCACAGAAAGCAGAATGATCTAGAAAAGTGAGTGAGCCTCTAAAGGAAGTATTTATTATAGTCTCTTGCAAAGACACACCATATGTGAGTTTGGTGCAAGGCAGGTGGTTCTGGGGTTGAATTCAGGGCAATGTATGTACTTGGTGTGTGCTTACCATGTGAGCTGTTCCCCAGATTCCAATTAAATTATTATTATTATTATTATTTTGTGGAAGGGTACATCTGGCAGGATTCAGAGCTCACTTCTGGCTCACTCCTGGTAGGGCTCTGGGGACCATATGTGGTTCCTGGGATGGAATTTTGGTTGGCCATATGAAAGATAAGCACAACACACTCTCTTCTGTCCTATCTCTCCAATCCTCAATTTCCTTCCTTTATCTTCTTCACATGTATTATGATGGGCTGCAACATCTCAGCTTCTGGACTCGGAAAACATTAATGAGAAAGGGAGAGAGCAAGTTTGTCTTTGTTGAATTAAAAATGTAAAGTCATCTTTGTATTTCCACCATTTGGAGGAAGGAGCAGATTTGTTCATGTAGCAATTCCCAAAGACCAAGATGATTTTCTGTGGTATGGCAGGAAGAAACTCTCTTATGCTTTCTTAATACCGAGTGTCTATCCTGGGCCAGACATACAGTTGAGAATGATTTTGTGAGAGCAAATAGGCATCATCTTTACTCTCCTAGAGTAGAAGCAGAAGAACAGAACTAGAAGCAGAAGACAGACAAAAGCAAAATGAATGATGAGCATAGAAAAGTGCTGAGAGAGATAGAATGAAATAAAGCAGAGAGGAAGTATGAGAAAGTGCAGTTTTCAATGGGGGTGCTCAATGTACCTCCAACACCTAGTTAAACATATCAGGGAGGTCTCCCATTCCTGAGTCATAGTGATTATCCTTAGCAGAGAACTCTCATGAAAATATGCTGCATCATGCCTTTTCCCCAGAAGCTCACATTCTTTTAAGAACCCACTGTGGCCTGATTTGCTATCCCTATTTTGGTCTCTGAGATTATTTTGCATTCACATTATTTAATGGCTAAACCTTTCTCTGCTCTGAGTCCCAGAAATGAATGCCTACCGTCAAACTGCCATATGTTAGGAAAAGGGAACAGTAAAGGAGACTGAAAAAAGTCCCCAAGCCACGAGAAGTTGAAAATGAGATGTTAAACTTCAGACAGTTTGCCTTCTTCTGGCTTGCCCATATAATATCCTTTTATTACCAAAAGATGCCCACTGTCCAATTTATTTCCTCTGCCAATTATGTCCCCCCAAACCTGATGTTTTCCTGATGGAGAGCTGGCAGAACTGGACACATCCTAACTGGCTAACTTCGCTCTGCCTGAGGGTACATACTAGAAACTGGTGAAAAAGTAGGAGAAGCAGATCATATGCTTTGGGGCTTCTAGGGTAGAAAGGCCAGTGATTATAATGAAGTGTCTCTGGCTCTTTGAAAATTTAACCACCCTTGGTTGGGAATCAAAGTAGATTTTTGTATATGACTGAGGTTAGCCAAACAGTTGTATCTCATTTTACCTAACATATATGTTTCTATAAGAGGGTAAAATTAAAAGACAGTGTTGAGATGATATGCAGAGACAATAGAGATGATGCTTAGGAGAACCAGCACATGGTAGGAGGCTTGCCACAAAGAGTGGAGAGAGTGCAGTTACAGTAGAAAAGGGTCTACTATGAAAGAAACATGCATGGCACCCCTTCAAATAAAAGAATGAGGAAAATATAAGACCATTTTCAATTCAAAGTCCATTTCAGACTCTAAGGACAATTACTGAGAAAGGAAATCTTTCAGTAAATCCTTTAGATAACCAACAACTTATCTTTGGAGATTCAGCTTCAAGATCCAATACTTCAAGACTAAAAATCAGTGTTGAGTAGCCTATGACATATTTAGTGCAAATTTAGGGTACTCTTGAGCTTTCCACTAACACTGTGCTTTGTTGGAGTAAAAGCTTTTCTGAAGAACTTATTTGAGTAGGCCCCAGCAAGCTATAATATATATCTGTAAAGAACCAAATAATAACTGTTTAAAACTTTTCTACTCATAAACTCTCTTAACTAGACAACACTTCTACTGATGCCCAAAGGTGTTCATGGACATGACAGAAATGAAAGAATGTGGTCGTGTTCCAGAGCAAGCTTATTTGTAGGTATAACCCTGTTAATCTCATGTCATTTTTTAATATGTTGTAAATTACTTATTGGGTTTTCTTTCAGCCATTTCACAGTCTAAACAGTATTCTTAGTTTATGGCACATACAAAAACAGATGGGGAAATGGATTGGGTCCATAGCCTATAATTTTTCCACCCCCATGTTGGAATGTTATGTTTTTCAGGGTACAACTCACACACTGATATTTCCCTGAGTTTACATGATTTGCCAGGGACTTTGTTTTTATATTTGTTTTGAATGCTCAAAGTTCCAAGAGGGTTTATAAAATTCCCTCTGGGATTTGAGCCCATCTTTCTCTTTTTTATTTTCCCTGAGTCATTGGTTTATAATATTATATTATTTAGAGGTGTAGTTTCATGCCTCTTTATGTCTTTTTTGACCACTCTCACCCCCAAAATTCTAGAAACATCCCACTACCACTAAAAGAAAATTAAGACTGTTCATTTTTTATAACTGGTCTCTCTCTCCCTCCCATAACCATCATAGTCTTTGCTGTGTCTAGGTGTTGTCCTTTGCTAGTTCACTCTTTATTTTTATTTGGGAGGTGTTGAGATACACCTAACAGTGCTTGGAGCTATGCCTGGCTTTGTACTCAGGAGTGATCCCTGGTACTCAGGGAATTATATGTAATGCCAGGAGTCAAACCAGAGTCCATCAACTTCAAGGCGAGTGCCTTACCTTCTATTCTATCTCTCTGGCCTTATTTTATTTATCTATATAGCATTTATTATACTATTTGATACTATTCTTTCAAGTTTAACTTCCTTAGTATAATCATTTAAGGTCTATCCAATGTGTCTTATTCCATAGACTCTATACCCTACTGCTTCTTTATCCAGTCATTGGTTGTAGGCATTTAATCTGAATCCATGTTTTAACTATTGCAGGTAATGCTACTGTGAATATAGGAATATAAATAACCTTTCAAATTAGTCCTTTTATATCATTTGAATGCATGTCATGTAGCCTTTCTGAATCAATATTTTTTATCTGAAAATAGGAAGGAACTGTACTTAAATCAATGACTAGAACATTAAATTATATGATGTTAAAGCAGATAGTTTGGTTCTTCTATGTAGTAATCTACCAATAAATTATGATTAAATATATAATAGAAGGATGATAATAGAGTGTTGCCTGTGCATGTTTTTCCACTGTCCTGTCTCCTGAACCTCTTGAGAATGGGCTGAAAAGGGCCCAGAAAAATAGCTCTTCCAGAGGCTCCAGAAGAGCACGGCTGCTCTGCTTCACTTTGCGGCCGTGTGTTCTTTCTAACCAATGAACCACACCACAAAACACAGAAAAAAATCACACTACAAGTGTGACAATGGGGAAACTTCACAAGCTAACACCATGCACAGAGAATGAAGATGATAGCTCAAATGACCTAAAAATTCCAACCATCTGATTAACCTCTTGGATAAGCAGTTTAGAATAGAAATATGAAAGATGTTTGTAGAACTCAAAGAAAGCATATATCTGAACAGAACACAAAGACAGAAATCAGAAAACTCCAAACTAAAATAACAGATCTGAAAAACATGGTAGCTCAACTGAAAAACTCAGTGGATGGCCTCTCCAGCAGAATGACAGCAGCTGAGGACAGAATCAGCATGCTGGAAGATGAGATGTAGAAAAACTCAACACAGCAGAAGAAATTGGAAAAGAACCTTAAGACAAATTATCAGGCAATGGAAAAAGTACTCAAGGAATGTGAACAGATGAAAATAGAAGTCTTTGATAAACTCAACAGAAACAACATAAAAATCATTGGAGTCCCAGAGGCCCAGGTAGGAGATCTCCAGGAAGAATCAACTTTCAAAGACATCATCAAAGAGATACTTCCAGAGTTAAAGACTACATGGAATTAAATCCTGCATGCCCGAAGAGTACCAGCTAAAAGAGACCCAAAGAAAAATACCCCAAGATGCATCCTTGTTAGGATGACAAATCCCACAGATAGAGATAGAATACTGAAAGCAGCAAGATCAAAAAGAAAAATTACATTCAAAGGAGCATCCCTAAGACTTACAGCAGATATGTCACAAGAAACTCTCAAGGCCAGAAGACAGTGGTGGGATATTGTGACAAGACTGAATTAAATGTATGCCTCACAGAGAATACTGCACCCAGCCTGACTCACGTTCAGGTTTGAAGGAAAGATACATAGCTTCATGGATAAACAACAGCTCAGAAACTTCACAGATGAAAAACCAGCCTTAAAGAAAAAACTGAAAGGTCTACTTTAAGACAAGAGAGACCAACAAACACAGCAAACTTATCTACAAATATGACATTAAATCCTATGACAATCATCTCCCTCAATGTCAATGGACTAAATTCACCAATTAAAAGGCACAGAGTGGCAAAATGGGTCAAAAAGATGAATCCAACCTTCTGCTGCCTACAAGAAACACACCTGAATAGTCAGAACAAACATAGACTTAAAATCAAAGGCTGGAGGAAAATCATCCAATCAAACAACACCCTTAAAAAAAGCTGGGGTGGCCATATTAATATCTGATGACACCAACTTTATGCTCAGAAAAGTTGTAAGAGACAAAGATGGACACTATGTACTAATCAAGTGATATGTGCAACAGAAAGAAATCAGACTATTAAACATATATTCACCCAATGAGAGACCAGCAAATTATCTAATACAATTACTGACAAATCTGAAAGAAGACATCAATAATAACACAATAATTGTGGGAGACCTCAACACGGCCCTGCCAACACTTGATAGGTCAACTAGACTGAAACCAACAAAAAAATACTCGCCCTGAAAACGGTAATGGAAGAAAGAGGACTAGTATATATATATATATATATATATATATATATATATATATATATATCCAGAGTTTTGGGGGTGGACACTCCACCCCCAAAAATCTGGATACATATTCATCTCCAATGTACATTCTTCTCCAATGTACATTCTCCAGGATAGACTACATGCTGACACATAAAACATACCTTCATAAAATCAAGAGGATAGAAATCTTCCAGGCTACCTTTGCTGACCACAAGGCTCTGAAATTAGATGTGAACTACAAAGGCACACAGAAGAAAAACTTTAACAATTGGAAATTAAACAGCCTGCTACTGAACAACCAGTGGGTCCGAGATGAAATCAAAGAGGAAGTCAAAGCTTTCCTAGAAACAAATGATAATGAAGACACAAACTTCCAGAATCTGTGAGACACAGCAAAAGTGGTCATGAGAGGAAACTTTATAGCTTTACAAGCACACATCAGGAAGGAAGAAGGGGCATACCTGAATAACTTAATGATGCAGCTCATAAAATTAGAAAATGACTAACAAAAGGAACTAAAAATAGGGAGACAGAAGGAAATAACAAAACTGAAAGCAGAAATCAATGAAATGGAAAACCAAAAAAACAATCCGAAAGATCAACGAAAGCAGACGTTGGTTCTTTGAAAAAAAAATAAACAAGATTGATAGATCATTGGCAAAACTCAGAAAGAAAGAGAGAGAGAATAACCTGATAACCCGTATGAGAAATGAAAAGGGGGAGATCACGACAGATATTGCAGAGTTCCAAAGGGTAATCAGAGACTACTTTGAGAAACTTTATGCTACTGAACATGAGAACCTAGAAGAAATGGATAAATTCTTGGACACTTATAACCTTTCACAGTTAGGTAAGGAGGATGTAGCATATTTAAACACCCCCATCACTGTTAAGAAAATTGAAAGTGTAATCAAACATCTGCCCCAAAAGAAAAGCCCAGGCCCAGATGGATTTACTAATGAATTCTTTTAAACCTTTCAAGAGGAGCTACTACCAATCCTAGCCAGGCTCTTTCATGAAATGGAAAAAAATGGGAACACTCCCAAACAGCTTTTCTGAAGTCACCATCACCTTGATACCAAAACCAGACAGAGATGCTGCCAAGAAAGAAAATTACAGACCAATATCCCTGATGAATGCAGATGCAAAGATCTTCAACAAAATCCTGGCAAATTGGATCCAATGCATTATCAAGAAGATCATACACTATGACCAAGTAGGTTTCATCCCAGGAATGCAAGGATGGTTTAACATCTGTAAATCTATCAACATCATACACAACATCAACAACAAGAAAAATGAAAATCACATGATCATATCAATAGCTGCAAATAAAGCATTTGATAAGGTCCAACACCCATTCTTGATCAAAACTCTCAGCAATATGGGAATGAAAGGAACCTTTCTCAATCTAGTTAAAGTCATCTACCACAAGCCAATGGCAAATATTATACTCAATGGAGAAAAACTAAAAGCCTTTCCTCTAAATTCTGGTACAAGACAAGGCTGTCTGCTCTCACTATTCCTCTTCAACATAGTACTGGAAGTACTTGCTATAGTGATCAGGCAAGAAAAATATATATAGGGAATCCAGATAGGTAAGGAAGAAGTCAAGCTCTCACTGTTTGCAGATGACATGATACTCTACTTAGAAACGCTAAAGACTCTACCAAAAAGCTTCTAGAAACAATAGACTCATATAGCAAGGTGGCAGGCTACAAAATTAACACACAGAAATCAATGGCCTTTTTATACACCAATAATGATAGGGAAGAGAGGGACGTCAAGAAGGCAATCCTATTCACATTAGTGCCACACAAACTTAAATATCTTAGAGTCAATTTGACCAAAGATGTGAAGGACCTATACAAAGAAATCTATAAAGCCCTGTTCCAAGAAATAAAGAGAGGACACACGGAAATGGAAACACATACCACGCTCATGGATTGGCAGAATTAACATCATTAAAATGGCAATACTCACCAAAGCACTGTACAGATTTAATGCGATCCCCCTAAAGATACCCATGACATTTTTCAAAGAAGTGGATCAAACACTTATGAAGTTCATCTGGAAAAATAAACACCCTAGAATAGCTAAAGCATTCCTAGGGAAAAGGAAAATGGGAGGCATTACTTTCCCCAACTTTAAACTGTGCTACAAAGCAATAGTTATCAAAACAGTATGGTATTGATCAGTGGAATAGGCTTGAGTTCTCAGACAATGTTCCCCAGACATACAATCACCTAATTTTTGACAAAGGAGCAAGAAATTCTGAGTGAGCTTGGAAAACCTCTTCAACAAATGGTACTGGCAGAACTGGTTAGCCACTTGCAAAAAAGCGAACATAGACCCCCAGTTAACATCATGTACAAAGGTAAAATCCAAATGGATTAAAGACCTTGACATTAGACCTGATACCATAAGGTATATAAAACAACACATCAGTAAAACACTCCATGACATTGAGACTAAAGGCATCTTCAAGGAGGAAACTGCCCTTTCCAAACAAATGAAAGCAGAGATAAACAGATGGGAATACATTAAGCTGAGAAACTTCTGCACCTCAAAAGAAATAGTGCCCAGGATACTAGAGCCACCCACCATGTGGGAGAAACTATTCACCCAATACCCATCAGATAAGGGGCTAATATCCAAAATATGCAAGGCACTGACAGAACATTAGAAGAAAAAAACATGTAATCTCATCAAAAAATGGGAAGAAGAAATGAACAAACACTTTGATAAAAAAAGAAATACAAATGGCCAAAAGGCACAGGAAAAAAATGCTCCTCATCACTAATCATCAGGGATATGCAAATCAAAACAACAATGAGGTACTACCTCACACCACAGAGATTGGCACACATCACAAAAAATGAGAACAATCAGTGCTGGCAGGATGTGGAGAGAAAGGAACTCTTATCCACTGCTGGTGGGAATGCTGTCTAGTCCAACCTCTATGGAAGGCGATATGGAGATTTCTCCAAGAACTGGAAATTGAGCTCCCATTTGACCCAGCTATTCCACTCCTAGGGATATACCCTAGGAACAGAAGAATACAATACAAAAACCCCTTCCTCACACCTATATTTATTGCAGCATTATTCACAATAGCCAGGCTCTGGAAATAACCAAGATTCCCTTTACCAGATGAATGGCTAAAGAAACTGTGGTTCATCTACACAATGGAATATTATGCAGCTGTCAGAAAAGATGAAGTCATGAAATTTTCCTATACATGGATGTTCATGGAATCTATCATGCTGAGTGAAATAAGTCAGAGAGGGAGAGAGAGATGCAGAAGAGTCTCACTCATCTATGGGTTTTAAGAAAAATAAAAGTCATTTTTGTAACAATCCTCAAAGACAATGAGTGGAGGGCTGGAACTTCCAGCTCACTCCATGAAGCTCACCACAAAGAGTGGTGAGTGCAGTTATAGAAATAACTACACTGAGAACTGCCATAATCATGTGAATAAATGAGGGAACTGGAAAACCTGTCTAAAGTACAGGTGGGGGGTGGGGTGGGATGGAGGGAGATTTTGGACATTGGTGGTGGGAATGTTGCACTGGTGAAGGGGGGTTTTCTTTACATGACTGAAACCTAATCACAATCATATTTGTAATCAAGATGTTTAAATAAAGAAAAAAAAGTTTAAAAAATTTTTAAAAAGATAAGGGAAAAAAGATTTATCATTCCTTTAGCAAAGACACTGTAAAAATTTTATTTAATTTAAATAAAATCTGTGAAAGAGTAAAAAAAAAAGGATGATAATAAGGACTTAATAAATGGTACCATCTGCTCCTATTCTCTCTCACTAGTCAAAATGTTCTATGGTATTAACAATTCTGAAGCAGGAAATGTGGCCAGTGGATGTGAGGTTGAATGTTCCTATGTGACTACTAATAGAGACTTTCCTTCATGCCAATGTGCTAAGTTTCTCTTCATACCTCTGATAACAAAGAAAATGACTCTATGGGATCAGCTTCTCAAAGGATCCAACCCATCTGGCCTGGCTTTTATCAGAATAGGCCTCTTATGGTCAATGGCTCTCTTGAATCCTGGGGGCATCCATTTCCAGGACTTCAGAAATAGGTGATAAGAAGTTAGGAGCAGGAAGGTTCTTAGAAGCTTATGAGTTCTTATCTCAGTCCTTTGTCCTTTCTCTAATTGAAGAAACCACATAGCTTTCCTCCTTTTATGACTTAAAAGATGTTATTTAGGATGTCTAATCAAGTGTAGAAACACATTTTTATGAGATGCCATTTTATTCTCAGATGCATGGTGAGTGATATCCTTGTTATATTTTGTTTTTTTTTGGGGGGGCATATCCAGTGTCACTTAGGGGTTACTCCTGGCTATGCACTCAGAAATCATTCCTGGCTTAGGGGACCATATGGGATGATGGGGATCGAACCGAGTCAGCCACATACAAAGCAAATGCCCTACCACTGCGTTATTGCTCCCACCTCTGATATCCTTATTATTATACCAAGCCTCACATCTCATCTCTTCTTCAGGTCTCCAAGTACAAGGCCAATTCAGTTTGTCATTTTATGTCAGAATTTACAACTATGTAAATTCTTGTGATTGTCAACTTAGTTTTTACCCATTTATTTACTGTGTAGTGCTCGGGATTGAACCCAGGCTCACAGTCAAGTGCAATCCATGTTTTTTTTTTTTTTTTTACCTATGAGCCACATTTTCTGCTCCTCATGCTACTAACATTTTTGACTATTTTTCCTATTAATCTATCTTTTGTTTATTTTTGCATTCAGCCTTCGAAGGACCCAGAAGAATCAGGAGATTTCTCTTCTGTCTTTTCATCTCTATCCATGACTGAATGGTGATATGAGCTGGTCTTCCATGTTCGTAAATTGTTATGTTTGACTAGGGTTCAAACCACATGGGGAGAACTCTTACTTTTATTAGGAAATATATCAGACAACCACTTTTTCTCTGATAGAAGACTTTTAAAATTTAGTTTATGTGTCTTCTATCAATAAAAAGACCCATAGAGCAATTGGTTATTGTTCATCATCATTAAAGGTATACAAAGATATATTTTATAAGGTGTATAGTTTGTAGTATATACTTTACATCTACAGTATAGAAAGACCTTTACTTTTTCTCCTTATTTAAGGAAGTCACTTACGTTATATTTCTAGGTAGTTAATGTTGAATCCCCATTGAACTGTCTAGCAGACAGAACTCTGTAAAACAACTGTTCCAGGGATTCTCCTTGAGGGGAGAGTTTAAGAGACACTGATTCATAGATGGGAAAGGGCAGCACAAGATGGGGCACTGTCTTTCTATGATCAGTGGTCACCAATCAGGCTTGATCCTGGGCTGTCCCTCCTTCTTACAAAGAATTAAAGAAGAGATTATCTATCAACACTGGGTTTCACCAGAGGCATTCCTAAACCCCAGTGTTTATGCTTCTATTCTTTCTGGCACCTCACTTGCCCTTAGCCCTGCTTCTGCTTTGTCTTGCCACCCAATTCCTCTTGACCTAGCTAAGCATTTTTGAAATGGGTTTAATTGTCTCTGGTCTTCAGCCTGGGACCCATTCTTTCCCAGTCATCAGCTGGGGTGATGGTGATGGTTGTGGGAAATCCTCAGTTTTGAATGCACCAGGGCAATGGAAATTGACCCTTGCTGGCTGACAGAGTCAGCACAATTAGGAAAATCTTTCCATAGAAAATTCTATACTGCATCAGAAGCATAAAGTGAATCAATGATGGAATGTGTATTTTGACAGAATTTTGTTAGCAACTCTAGAAACTAGTGTTCATACAAGTAGACCTCCCAGTAGAGCAAGAAATATGACAATCTAAAAAACTCAAAAGGAACAGTGAATAGTTGGTTTACAACTTACAAATCGGTTTCACCCAAAACACTGATCATCTCTGGTTTCTTTGTTTTCATTTGTTTACAACTTGATTTCACCCCAAATAGAGATTTTTTTCCTACTTACCATCTTGTTCTACATGCCTAAGGCTTACCAGGGTGGGACTGGCTCAAGATAGACCTTTTGTCCTTACTCTCCTGCATGGGGTGATTTTGGTAGTTAATAAAAACTGCAGTTCTGGTGATCAGTTTTTTCTCTCTCTCACTTGATGAGACAGAGGCTCTCCTACTACTTTTTACCCTCTCAAGCTGGGTTTATTTCCTGTGGCGACCCTTTCTCCAGAACCATTTCTCAGGGGTGAGATTACGGCATGTGGAGCCTAACAGTAAATATATGCAGAAGAAGCAACATTTTTATCAACTGCTTTTACAAAGAGGGTATTGCTATAAGCTACTAATTTCTCATATAAATTGACATTTGAATAGTATAGAAGAAATGTACATCATGTTTATGCATATGTTAATGTACAATAATATATTACTTAGATAAAAGCATGCAAACTATTAAATATCTATTATACAGTATAGACAGTAAAACCAATTCCAAGGGGTAAAATAAAATATTAAGTGTGGGCTTCCCACTGTCCAGGGGCCTAGGACCATAAAGATGAGTGAAGAGGTGATATTAGGGACCGCTGTTTTATGGCCACCAATAAGGAATTGCTTTGCTTCAACATTCCTTCCAAGTTTGATCACTTCTTTTTGCCGTAGAAATTATTTTCGAGTAGATTTTTGCCCCCTGACAGCTGGATTACAGTTAAAAATTATTTTCACCAATTTTTATAAAAACTAAACTTCTACTTTGAGTCCATTAAAGGTGGGTTCAGGCTTCCAAAGTAAGCAGCTAAATGCATAGCTTCCTTGCCTTCTGTATCTATCTCTGAGTTCAACCCAAGTAAGAAGATTCAGCTAAGAAGTTCTGTCTCATTGAAATTAGGAAGACTTTCAAACATAATACAAGTTGACACTGGTGGAAAGTGAGCAAATTTAGTCACTAGAGTAATCTTATTAAGGAAAAAGTATAAATGTTGATGAAGACGAGGAGACATAGGAGCCCTTGTACATGCAGGGTGGAGAAGAAAGACCCAGTTGCTATTGGAAAAAAAGGATGCTAGTGATAATACAGCAGGAATTGTGCTTGCCTTGTACATGCTCAACTTGAGTTGGATTCATCACACCTTTTAGGGATGCTGATCCCTGAGCACAGATCCAGGAGTAATAGCTGAGCACCATTGGTTTTGGCCCAAACCTATAAAGAAACAAATAAAATAGACAAAAAGAAAATAGCAAGGGGCTTGGCTGATAGCATAGTGAGTAGGGTATTGTCCTTACTCCCCTGCATGGGGGTGATTGTGGAGTAATTCCTGAGCATTTGTAGGTGTGGCCCCAAAAATATATAGCATGGTTAGTCTGCAAAAAAAATAAAAAAAAATAAAAAAATATAAAGGATAGGATTACTTTACGTTCTAGCATATTTACTCTGCGTATACATAAAAAAGAACAAATAGGAGAATATTTGTATACATCTGTTTATAACAGCCATGTGTCTTTTGATGAAAGAAATGGATAAGGGAATGCTATATGTGCATATTATGGAATGGAATTCAACCCTAAAGAGGAGGAACATGCTGACAAGCTATATGGATGAATCTTGAAGAAATAATTCAAAGGGATTATTCCAGCATTAATAAGAAAACATGATCATATTTATAGAGACAGAAATAGAGTCAGAATTACTAGGAACTGATGGGAGAAAGGGATTTGAGTTAGTGTTCAATGGGTAAAGTCTCAGCATATAAAGATGAAAATGTTCTGGACGTGGTCCATATATGACAAATGCAAAGGAAGTAGTCACTTAAAACTGCAGAGAGATTACACTTTGTATTGTCAATAGTTGAAAAATGGGGGAAAGAATACTGTGAGAATATACAAGGAGGAAAGGAGAAAGGAAGGAAGGAAGGAAGGAAGGGAGGAAAGAAGGAAGGAAGGAAAGAAGGAAGAAAGGAAGGAAGGAAGGAAGGAAGGAAGGAAGGAAGGAAGGAAGGAAAAAAGGATGAAATGAAGGAGGGAAAAAATAAGAAAGGAAAGAAGCAAAGAATATCCAGAATTTATTGGGCTATAGAAATGATAAAATATAAAGAGGTTTAGACCTAGCCATGGTTCCTTTCCAAATGTAAGGAACTTTTCAAATGTTAAACTACACTTGTAACTCTGGGTTCGACCAGGTATCATCTACATTTTATTTATTTATTTATTTATTTATTTAGTTTTTGTTTTATTCGAGCCACACCCATTTGATGCTCAGGGGTTACTACTGGCTAAGCGCTCAGAAATTGCCCCTGGCTTGGGGGGACCATATGGAACGCTGGGGGATTGAACCGCAGTCTTTCCTTGGCTAGCACTTGCAAGGCAGACACCTTACCTCTAGCGCCACCTCGCCGGCCCCAAGTATCATCTATATTTAAGAACATTTTGTTTTATTTTAAGGATGATGTGAAATATCTTACAAGAAGCTTTCAGATCTTTATTGGTGGAGATAAGTCAGTATCTTAATGTTCCAAATGTCTTTTGTCATTTCCAGTGATTTTTCTGATTGCTCCATGGAACCATTAAGTTCAAACTTACACCATCTTTGAAAGCAAACAAGATTCCTTCCTTCCTTCCTTCCTTCCTTCCTTCCTTCCTTCCTTCCTTCCTTCCTTCCTTCCTTCCTTCCTTCCTTCCTTCCTTCCTTCCTTCCTTCCTTCCTTCCTTCCTTCCTTCCTTCCTTCCTTCCTTCCTATTCTCCTTCATCTCTTTCTCTTCATACTCTCCTTATTCCTCCTCCTCCCTCTTCTTCCTTCTCCTCCTTCCTTCTCCTTTTATTCCTTTTTATGGAAAGATTGGTTTAAACACAGGCTAAGTTAGAGTGAAAGTAATGGTGTGGAAGAGATGGGCGAGGGCAGAGAAAAACACCAGGGTGTTTTTATTTTATTTTATTTTTTTCTATATAGCACTCTGGGAAGTATAGAAGGGGAAAAAAAAAGATTTAAGAAGTGATACTTTTGAACCTCAGCCAAAAGCAAGCCATCAAAATGGGACACTGTCTCTTTAAGTGCAAGTCTGCACAAACGAAAGGAAATTAATTAAGTATCCGAGGCTGGTGTGGCGCCATGGAAAGAATACACAATCTGGGTCCAGCATGCCAAATCTGAAATGAAAATGAAGGTGATCCGTCATATTTGGCTGTTTTTTTAAGGCAGAATATATATTTTTGAAAGTTGACTAAGCAATTACCCAAATTAAAGAAGTTGGAAAAGCAAACAGTGGTAAAAAATGCCTTAATTTTTTTTAGGGGGTAAATTAGTTTTAAAATGTGTGCCTTTTATTATCTTAATTCCAAAGGAAAAGCAAAAAGAAAAAAAGGGCAGGGTGTTCTTTAACTCCTTGATGGCAACATCTGAGAGAATTTATTTACCACTGAGAGTTTCTGCCCCTGAGAGTTTCCAAAGTCCCTGAAAACCAGAGAGGAATCAGACAGCTTCTAAATTCCAAATGAGAGATGCTCAATCTCTGCTCTTCTATCTGGGATTTTTAAAAGGACCCTAAACTTTCTTGTTCCTGCATTGCCAAGCTCCATTTGCCAGAAGAAGTGGCTAGAAGATTATGTTCCCTAAAACTGCCCCCTACTCCCTAGATCCCCCAGGGTTCTGCTATGTGACAGGTAAGGGCAGCTTTGCCTTTGCCATGCATTTGTGCTGGTGTCTGGGCAAGGTTTATGGCAGGGGAAAAAGGGCTTTAACTAGATGGTCCATCCAGACCATGGCAAGACAGTAGCTCAATCTACTGGGTGGTTATCCGGATGTCTATTCTTTAACCCGGAAGAGAATAAAAGCCGAGTTCCTGGGAAGTCTATCTTTACTCCCCTCTATTTCTCAGAGTTTCCCATGACATCTAGGTGGAAGTAGATGTCAGAAAGAGACACCTCTTTCCCAAAACAAGTACAGTAAAATTTTTTGTTGTTGTTGCAGATGTTAAGCCACATCAGGCAATGCTCAGGGGTTATTCCTGGCTCTGCACTCAAGAATTACTCCTGGAGTGTTTAGGGAGACCATATGAGATGCTGTTTGGCCATGTGCCAGACAAAAGTCCTACCCGCTGTATTGTGCTTAGGATCGGGCAAACATACAGCATTATTGAAGACAGGACGGTGTTTAGTTAGACTTATATGCCAAAAAATTCCTTGACAAGTGGTGGAGATATTAAAGGCAATTTGAAAGTTTTCTCAGAGATCAGGCTTCAATCATCAATAGAGTGCTTAGACATGGTTTGCCTTTATGTTGTTTTGTTCTTTGTTTTCATTATTTTGGGCCATAATTGTTAGTGTTCAGGAGTTACTACTGGTCCATCACTAAACTAATTGCTCCTGACTGTTGCTCAGAGTCCTTTTAACCTTTTTATTTTTTGTATTTCTTACTTGAAAGCTTTGTTTTCTTTACACAACTTAAGAGAGGGAGAGGATGTTTCTGAGGGAGCAAAGGACTTTAGAAACTTAATACTTTCATTAGTGTAAATTGTCACATGTGCTTAGGTATGAATTCTTCACTCTATTTAAAGATCTGAAAGGCATATTGGATTACTTTAGTCCAGGGGTCTCAAACTCGCGGTCTGCGAGCCGTTTGCGGCCTGCAAGCCATTTGCAGCCCTCTGTACAACATTTTGTGGCCTGCGGCTGGCCTTCAAATATCACAGTATTCACGATTATTCGCTTACAGAATAATTGCAATAAAAATCACATTAGTAAGAAAAAATCGCATTAAACATTCGCATACCCCCAAGCAGTTCCGTTCGGGATATGCAAATGTTTAATGCATTTTTTTGCGATTTTTTTTCGTACTAATGCGATTTTTTATTGCAAATATTTTGGTAAGCAAATAATCGCAAAATATTTTGTGCCTAGCGCAGATGTCATTTCAAGCTGCTCCTGCCCGCTGTCCCCTTGCATTATCAGAGCCTAAAGGGAGAGAAGTGGAGAGAAGGTTTATTACAGAATTAGATTTTGTCATACCCTCATCATGACTTTATCAAGCCTGCAGTGAAGAGTAAGATTGATGACGAGCACAAGAAATTTCAGGAAAAGTGGAAGATGCAGTATTTCTTTGGTTGAGCACAGGGCATCCCCACAATGTTTTATTTGCTCAGCGAAAGTTGCAGTGCACAAGGAATACAACTTGAAACGCCATTATTCAACTAAACATGCTGAGGAATGTGCAAAATATCAAGGACATGAAAGAGCCAAGCAGATTGCCAGTCTTAAAGCATGTCTAATGAGGCAACAAGATTTCTTCAAGAAAGCAACCAAAGAGAATGTTGCATCAGTCAAAGCTAGTTACATGGTTAGTAAGATGATTGCTAAGGCAGGGAAACCATTCACAGAAGGAGAGTTTGTTAAAAAAAAAATGCATGTTACAGGTTGCAAGTATTCTCTGTCTGGAAAAGAAAGGTCAGGTTTAGCAAATCAGCCTTTCTGCCAACACTGTGGCAGAGCGCAGTTCTGACATTCAAGTGACATTTATCATCAACTGTGTGAGAAATGCCAAATGTTTTGATGCATACCCAGTTGGTCTCGACAAGGGCACAGATATAACAGACACTGCACAGCTCACAATTTATGTCTGTGGTGTTGATTGCAATTTTGAATTGATGAGGAGCTGCTCACAATAATTCCAATGCATGGCCAGACCACCGCTAATGAGATATTTCAGCATCTGTGTGATGCCATTGAGAATGCAGGTTTGCCATGGAAGAGGTTTGTTGGAATAATAACTGATGGAGTGCCATCAATGACAGGGAGGAAAAATGGACTGGTGGCACTTGTTCAAAAAAAAAAAACTTGAAGAGGAGGATGTAGAGGAGGCCATTGCTCATCACTGCATTATCCATCAGCAGGCCCTTTGCAGTAAATACCTGCCATGTGGCAATGTGATGTCTGTTGTTGTGAAATGCATCAACCAAATCAGATCCAGGGGCTTAAGCACAGGAGGTGCCATGCCTTTTTAGAGGAAATGGAGTCAGAATATGGAGATGTGCTCTATTTCACCGAGGTACATTGGCTCAGCAGGGGAAATGTCCTGAAAAGATTTTTTGAGTTGAGAGAAGAAGTGAAAGCCTTCATGGAGAAGGATGGGAATGCTGTTTCTGAGTTGAGTGATCACAAATATCTCATGGACTTAGCTTTTCTTGTTGACATCACACATAAGCTGAATGTACTAAACAAGATGTTACAAGGCCCGGGGCAGCTTATAAGTGCTGCCTATGACAAGCGAGATCATTCTCCACAAAACTTGTGTTATGGAAATCCCAGCTCTCTCAGATAAACCTTTGCCATTTCTCAGCATGCAAGGAACCTATGGATGCAAGCATACCATTCAGTGGTGAGAAATATGTTGATGCTATTTTTAAGCTAAAGAAGGAATTTGATCACAGATTTGCAGACTTCAAAGAGCACAGAGCCACTTTCCAAATTTTTGTGGACCCCTTTTCCTTTGATGTGCAAGATGCCCCTCCTGTGCTTTAAATGGAGCTCATTGACATGCAATGCAACTCTGATCTCAAAGCCAAGTTCAAGGAAGTTAACGGAAAAGCAGACATGCCTGGGCAAGTTTTGAGAAAATTGCCCCCCAGCTTCCCTGAGCTTTCCCGAATGTTCAAGCACACCATGCGCCTTTTTGGGAGCACATATTTGTGTGAAATGTTATTCTCCACATTGAACTTCAATAAGTCAAAGTACAGGTCTAGAACTAATGATGATCATGTTCAAGCCATACTGAGTGTCTCAACTGCTTCCTCTCTAAAGCCAAATGTGGCTCAGATTTGTGAGAAGAAGCGCTGTCAAGTCTCTGGCAGCAAGGAATAGGCAAAAGTTGCCATGTTCAGAAGAACTGTTCATGATCTTCACTCAGTGTTCTATTCATGTTAAGAAAAAATAATTAAAAACTGTTAATAATGACGTTTGAGGACTTTTTTTGTGTGAAATCCCTTATGTGGCCCTGCCTCACCCCGACTTTGCCTCCTGTGGCCCTCACGTAAATTGAGTTTGAGACCCCTGCTTTAGTCACTTGTTCTAAAAGTTAGAATTAGAGTTAACTTTATCCAAATTGCCTTGTAAAGTTTTGCTTGAATGCTTACTAGATATAAGGAGTGTGTTTCTGTGTCTGTGTGTGTATCTGTCTGTGTGTCTATCTTTCTATCATCTATCTATCTATCTATCTATCTATCTATCTATCTATCTATCTATCTATCCTATCTATCTATCATCTATCTATCTATCTATCTATCTATCTATCTATCTATCTATCTATCTATCTATCTATCTATCTATCTATCTATCTATGTATCTATCTATCTATCTATCTATCTATCTATCTATCTATCTATCTATCTATCTATCTATCTATCTATCTATCATCCATCTATTCAAGATTGTCCACCTTCTAAAGAAGCTTAGGCATCATCAAATATCATGTCACCAAACAATTGTTTGGCAACTACTGCAAAGTTAGGGATGTGTAACAATTTCTCATCAGCAAGATCATTGCAGACGAATACTTCTTGTGGCAATCATTGGGACCTGCTTTAATTATGGGGTCATTACTCTCTCATTTAGACATAAAGCAAAGTTAACTTATCAACTCTACACTTTCAAGATATAACATCTTGGCCAACCTCCCTTAATTGGGATGATGATTCTTGCATTGTATTATATATTTTTAGGGCTACTATAATAAATAACCACATATCAATTGGTTAAAAGAGCAAGTAGAAGTTGGTGTATTTGTAGTTGAATGGTAAAGGACTTCTCTTGTAGGTGTGATGCTTTGGATTCAGTCTTTGGCACCATAAATAAATAATAAATTAAAACAGCTAAAAGGCACTTAATCATACTTCCAGAGGCTAGTTAATCTATTTTGGAAGGCTCAAGAGTAGAAATTTACCTTTCTGACTCATGCATAACTAATAAGCCTTATTGTCTCTTGATTTCCATGTGCAATCTTTCCAATATTTGTTTTCTGTCCTCACCTGGTTTACGTCCTATGCGATTGCCTTTTCTCATCTTGAAAGAATATCAGTACTATTGGATATTAGTCTATTCCAATACTATATGCCATCATTAGTCTTATTTTTAACTGGGACATCATTGACATATAACTTACAAACATGTAAATTTAAGATTCTAATAATGTCATATATCCTTTCATGGCTACCATTTTGTGTTAGTTGACACCTTTGTAATGTCTTAAAATATATTTTTCATGAGATGAGAAAAAAATTTAATATTTTATTTTCTAGATTTTAAGTTGATCTTCTCAAGTTGATCTTTTAAGATCAAGTTGAAAGTTTATAATAATACAATTTAATTGTCTATTACACTATGCTATACATTATATCTCTGGGAATTATGCATTTATTAGTGACAACATTGTACCTCTAAATATTATGCCCTCAATTTCTCCTCTCTTCAGTATTTGGCAACCACCATTCCAATTTCTGCTAGTATATATATATATATATATATATATATATATATATATATATATATATATATATGAGTATTCTGCTTTTGCCAGTCTTTTATTACAAGTATTATCACCCTTCTGGGTATACAGTAATCCTCTTTATCTGTAGTTATACTTTCCATTATTTCAGTTACCACTAGTGAACCACAGTCCAAAAATCTTACATATGTAAAGTGTTTTCAGAGACCACATTCACATAACATATTCTTTCTATCATTGTTAGATTTTTTGTTAGTTGATGTCATTAATCTCATTATATGTCTAATTTATGAACCAAATTTAACCTAGCTTTGTATACAGATGAAACATATATTACCTAAAGTTTTAGGAATCTAATGAGCTGTAGAATCTACTCTCAGATAATCTACTCTAATATATCTCTGAATGGAAATATTATACTGAACATAGATATTTGCACTCTTAGGTTTATTCTCTCATTACTCACATTAATATAGATATTGATATTATTCAGCTCTGAGAAAAAAAGCCCTGTTATTTGTAACAATATTGATATAATTCCATGATAAGTTAATTTAGCTAAGTAAACTAAGTAAGACAAAGCCAATTATTCAATGACCTAATTTTTTAACTTTCTGTTTTCACTTCCCTTTCAAATAACTATTTTACACGTAATGTCATGTTCATAGGTATTTGGGATTATTGTAAGTTCAAAAACTCAACAAGATTTTGGAGAACACATTTCAAGTCATAGCATAATGAATGTCATTGAGATGACGCTTTTAACCATAATCCACAGCTAATGTGTGCCACTCAGATGTCTAGATTGCAGTGTTAGAAGAGGAAATGTTTAAGAACATTTTCTAAAATAGAACCAATATACAGAAAAAAAGCTCAAATTTCAAGTATAATCCCAATCACGTTTCAAGCTGACTATGCCTATATAAGTGACAGCCAGATCAATAAATGCATATTTTCAGGATGGGTGTTTGGGCTAAGCATATATTTAGTTTTGGATAAAAACAAACTGTTCCAGTATGGGTCTACCTGTTTAAAATCCCCCATTCTATGGTTGAGTTTCAGTGGTCCAATACTCAAATGAGGAATCTTAACTACATTTCTTTTATTCAATCCTTGTCTGAAAATTGTTTTACAATTTATAAAGTCTACTAAAAATGTGAACTTAGCATCTTCCCCCCCCCCGAAGTGATGAGAAACGATTACATGTCCTATAAACCATGAACCAAAGTGGGTTTTTTTTTTCTACTTTTCAACAAACGTAGATAGCTCACCGATATTGCCACACGCCTCACAGATTTATCACGATTGAAGTTCCATATAAATTTGTTTAGTGTGAAATTCTTTTTCCTTTCATTTGTGGCCTGCAATTTAAATATCAAAGACTCACTTCACTTAAATCTGGGAAGAAGGCATGTTAAAAATATCTGTGCAGCATAGGCAAAACACTCCAGGACATTACAGGCATCTTCAAGGAGGAAACTGCACTCTCCAAACAAGTGAAAGCAGAGATTAACAGATGGGAATATATTAAGCTGAGAAGCTTCTGCACCTCAAAGGAAATAGTGCCCAGGATACAAGAGCCACCCACTGAGTGGGAGAAACTATTCACCCAATACCCATCAGATAAGGGGCTAATCTCCAAAATATACAAGGCACTGACAGAACTTTACAAGAAAAAAACATCTAACCCCATCAAAAAATGGGGAGAAGAAATGAACAGACACTTTGACAAAGAAGAAATACACATGGCCAAAAGACACATGAAAAAATGTTCCACATCACTAATCATCAGGGAGATGCAAATCAAAACAACGATGAGATACCACCTCACACCCCAGAGAATGGCACACATCACAAAGTATGAGAATAAACAGTGTTGGCGGGGATGTGGAGAGAAAGGAACTCTTATCCACTGCTGGTGGGAATGCCGTCTAGTTCAACCTTTATGGAAAGCGATATGGAGATTCCTCCAAAAACTGGAAATCGAGCTCCCATACGATCCAGCTATACCACTCCTAGGAATATACCCTAGGAACACAAAAATACAATACAAAAACCCCTTCCTTACACCTATATTCATTGCAGCACTATTTACCATAGCAAGACTCTGGAAACAACCAAGATGCCCTTCAACAGACGAATGGCTAAAGAAACTGTGGTACATATACACAATGGAATATTATGCAGCTGTCAGGAGAGATAAAGTCATGAAATTTTCCTATACATGGATGTACACGGAATCTATTATGCTGAGTGAAATAAGTCAGAGAGAGAGAGAGAAAAACGCAGAATGGTCTCACTCATCTATGGGTTTTAAGAAAAATGAAAGACACCCTTGTAATAATAATTTTCAGACACAAAAGAGAAAAGAGCTGGAAGTTCCAACTCACCTCAGGAAGCTCACCACAAAGAGTGATGAGTTTAGCTAGGGAAATAACTACATTTTGAACTGTCCTAATAATGAGAATGTATGAGGAAAATGGAGAGCCTGTCTAGAGTACAGGCGGGGGTCGGGTGGGGCGAAGGGAGACTTGGGACATTGGTGATGGGAATGTTGCACTGGTGATGGGTGGTGTTCTTTACATGACTGAAACCCAAACACAATCATGTATGTAATTAAGGTGTTTAAATAAATTAAAAAATATCTGTGCAGGAATAATGTATAACTCAAAAGTTTAAAAGCAGGGTTGACTAGATAAATTGCTTGAGGTCAGCTAATCTCAGTAGGAGATTGAGCTGTTAGAACTCTGGAGTATTGTTATGTGACTTTCATCCTTAAATGTACTCCTTTACCTAGACACTTGATGCTTCTCAGTTATAACCAAAGTGGCACCCAAGTATTGATGCACAGATATTTTATCCTTGATGTTTTTCTTTTGTGAAAGGCATGCGGGTGATTGTGATCATATTTTAGTCATCAATAGTAACATTGCTTTATGATTATTCTTGAAGGAAGACATCTTCCTAATGCATTTGAGATCTTCATATTATCTAGTAGCATGTTTTTTTAAATATAATTTTTATTTTGATCATAGTGGCTTACATATTGTTGACAATAATATTTTAGGTACATATTTACATAAAACCAGGGGAATTCCCATCACCGATTTGTCCTCCCTACACCTCCGTTTTTGTCCTACCTCCCATATCCTCCTCCCTCACCCCCGGGGCTGCTAGAATATGTGGTCCCCTCTGTACCCAGCTCACTACTTAGTAGTCTTGCACCTGTTTGGTCTTGGTGCCTCCCTTATTTCCCCCTCTAACTGGGAGGCAGGACTAGCTAGTTCAAGTTATATGGTTTTGTTTGAAGAAGAGAAAAGTAATAAAGTGGGGTAAAAGTCTAATGCGCCGAAAATGGGCGGAATCCTTCTAGAGGCTCTCATCATCGGTTTGAGAGACAAAGGAGAAAAAGAAGGTGAAACACCCCAATAGTACAAAAAGAAGTGTCAAATATCCAGTGAGGACTCCAACAATAAAGATAAGCACCACAAAAAAAATGGTCTTGAGATAAGAAACATGGCAGAGCACATAAGAAAAGAAAAGAAGAGAAAAAAAATAAGTATAAATGGGGAGAACAACTTTAATAACCACACCAAAACAAAGAAATCGACAAAAAGTAGATAGGTAAATAAAAATAAAAAAATAATAAATGAAGATAAAAAATAATATATAAAAAAATAAAAAATGTTTTGTGCTTTTGCTTTTATTTTTCCCTCCTGCACTGGCACAGTAAATATTGGGGTCATTCGAAAAGGAATTCACTTGGCCTAAGAGATATGGGGTTTCTCCACCCTTGGAGTATATTGTCATGGGATTAACTATAGACTCCATTCAGGTTCATTTACTCTCCCGGTGGTGTTTTCATGGTGTTTGGAAGACTTTTGCTTCATCCTGGGTAATAAAATCAGACCTTTGTATCTAGAGATCTCAGTATCTGCACAGGTCCAGGAGTGAGACTTATGATGAAGTCTTTCTTTGTGGTTCTAGAAGTTCTGTTCCCTCAGTGTCATTTTAATCCATCTTCTGTGGTTGGTGGTCTTGGTCTTTGCACGGATGGCACCTAGTATAGCGTCTTTCATTGTGTTTCCAGAAGCCTCATTCCGTTGCAATGGTCTCTGCCAGACCTTTGAAACTGGGGATCATGGTTGTTATGCAGGTCGTAGTTCAAACCCTAGACTAGGGCTTTTTTATTGGTCCCAAGATATATACAGTCTGATCATGGTTCTAGCAGCCAGTCATCTGTAAATCGCGATCTTGGCTTTTGGACCTACCAAAAAGTGATGTCTTCTGATTTTGTCTTATCGTTAGCTGGTAAGGAAGGATAACCTGCTCTTAGGTCAAGTTGTTCCCATTTCCTCGTTGGAGATAGCTAAGTTGGATCCGAGTGACATATTTTCAAGGTAGGAGATATCCCTGTATTGTAAACAAGTATGAGTTCCTATCCCTAGTAGATAATAGCTCTTTTTTATATGTAAGATTTCCCCTTTTTAGTGGGCCTTTGCAGGGAGAAATGGTGCTACCTTATATTGTCGGTGCTCGAGTAGCATGTTTATGAAGCTTTGCGAAATGCTTCTACAATCAATTAAGGCAGAAGCACTAACAACCTCTTCCCTTGATGCCTACCACTTAATGCAATATTAGCACAGATGTGGGAACAACCTCAGTCTGTTTTGAAGTACACTTTTGATCAGAAATGTGCCTGGGCAGTGGTTTCGAAGTCCAGGTGAGCATGAGTATCATCCAGGACTTTCAAAAATATACAATATTTTGGGCACTTTTTCTGAAATATTGATGTACATGCCACCGCACACTGGGCAGTCTTTGAGCCAGAAAGAGCTGGTGTGGATCCTGGCAGAGAATCTATCTCTTACTAGGTAGGTCACTGTGAGGAGATGTTTTAATTTTAGCTTTTTTTCCTGAGTGTTCCAATCCATGGCACAAGAATAACACTTTTACTGGCACAATGGAAAAAAACAAACAAAAAGGAAATTAAATGTTTGGTTTCATTTGGAGGTGGAGGTCTGTATGAAAATGAAAAACAAACTCCTGAATAAATAGGAGATTCAGTCTTGTTGTAGAGTCATTGACCTGGAGGCAAATGGGATCAGGCATTCTGGTTAACCATATTACATCTTGAACGATCACTTCTTACCTTCTTTGCTCTTTTTTAATATCTAAAGAAAATTTTGATGGTTGAAATCAAAAGAATAAAAGATTCTTTAGCCTTGAGAAGGGCTCTATATGTTGTTTGGAATATATACATATATTTATTTGTACATAGTATATCGATTATAGAAAAGGTCCTCTTTGTGCATAAAGATATTCATGATAATATATAAAATCATACATGTGTAAATATTTTAATTTTATTTATATATATTTATAACTAAATACATATTTCATATTTGTTTTATATATTAATTTTATTTATTTAATTTTGGGGGTTTGGGCCACACCCAGTGGCACTCAGGGGTTATTTGCACTCAGAAATCACTCCTGGCAGGTTTGGGGGACCATATGGGATGCCTGGGATCAAACTCAGGTTGGTCTCTGGTTGGCTGTATGCAAGGGAACTGCCCTACTCTCTGTGCTATTGCACATTTATATAGTTATTTTCCCTCCATTTAATTGCACCAAAATTATTGTAGAGAAAGTATAATAATATATAGTGGAGGTAGATTTTAGTTACAAGTTCAAACTCAACATTATATAATTCTCAGCATCCCAAAGTTGTTTTTTTCTTAGTGACAGAAGCTTGGTTATTAAGATATGAATTCTGGCCTTGGTATCAGGGATTCAAGAAGATCTGTTTTACTGTTTCCGATACTAGTATTATATCTGTAGGAAATCTATCTGGCTCAGGATTTGTGAATTTATTCTTTGCTCTTTCTTTGCTTTTGGTTCTTAGATATGGACTAGAGATTTTTGTCTCTATTTTTATATTTATATACTTGTTTTGGTTTCTTCTGCCAGGGCTATAACATTTTACAATTGGTTTCCTAATTACTGATGATATCTTCTGCACTTAACCTCTGGAGTGAGGTCTTCAACTAACTAAGATTTCCCTGCTATGGGGCCGGAGCAACAGCACAGCTGTATGTGGCTGACCCAAGACGGACCTCTGTTTGATCCCTAGCGTCCCATATGGTCCCCCAAAGCCAGGAGCAATTTCTGAGCGCATAGTCAGGAATAACCCCTGAGTGTCACTGGGTGTGGATCAAAAACAAAACAAAACAAAACAAAAAAGATTCCCCTGCTACTTCATCTTGGAATATTATCTGCTTTCACACTAACACGTTTTAATTCTGTTCACATATTTTTAAATTTTGGAGCCACATCCAGCTGGTCTCAGGGCTTATACCGGTCTCTGTACTCAGAAATCTCTTAGGTAGTCCAGGGACCATATGCAGTTAGGGGATCGAACCCAGGCCAGCCATGGCCAGCCATGTGCAAAGCAAGTACTTTACTTTCTATACTATCCCTTGAACTCAAGTTCTGTTTATATTTTATTATTCAGTATTTTGATGCTTTACTAATATTATTATTATTATTATTATTATTATTATTATTATTATTCAGTATTTTGATGCTTTACTAATCTAGATAAAGTTTTATTAACTTTTTGGTGTATTTTTTAAATCAACTTTTAACTTTTAGTGGTTTTTATTTTTGATGTATTATTTCATTATTCTTGTTCCAATCTTTCATTATTTCCTTTGTTATACATCACTTGAGTTTAATTTGCTTGTGCTTTTTTTTAGTGGGAGATTCTTGATTTGACATTCCGGGAAAAAAATGTATTATTTTTTCTCAGAACTGGTTAAAATTAACTTGCTAAGGTATTCTATGTTGTTTTCATTCATCAATTTTCTTTAGTCCATGTTTAATTATGACTTCATCATTTAACTTTGATTTATTTTTTAATTTCCATTTGTTATTTAGTTCTAATTTAATTCTTTGTGGTCAGTGATTGTATTGTGTATTATTTCAATACTTTTAAATTATTTAAAGTGAGTTTTATGGCACAACACATGGACTATTCTGGAGAATACTGCTTATGTGCCTTAAGTAAGTACAGTTCTACTGCTGTTGAATGTTGTATTCTATTTTCTCTGCTCAATCTATTAGTTTATGTTATTTGTCTCGTTGATAAATTTTATTAATTATTTTGTAATTCTTTCATTATTTGAAAGGACATTGAATTATCTAACTATTCTTTATCATTGATGAATTGCCCATTTTTCCTTCAATTTGACTTTTATTTCATTTGATCTATTTTGACTTTATTGTTAGATACATATCTGTTCACAGTTGTTATGCCTTCCCAACAGAATGACCCCTTTTCATTATAAAAGTGTTCTATTTTTATCTATTAATATCTGTAAGACTAAATTTTATCTGCTATTTCCTAAGGGTAAAACTTCAGCATATCAGTTTGGTAATCTTATAGTTGCTGTTTGCATGGTATCTGATTTCTTTTATTTGTATCAACGAATTTGAAATATGTCTCCATTATAAACCATATCATTAAATCTTCTTGTTTTCTCAACATAATAGTTTTTTGACGTTGGATTGGATTTCTCCACCCAATTATTTCCAATGTTCAATGAATCAATGCATGGGTAGGTACTATCTATATTCTGTTCATTGTGAGCTCTGTAGGAACACAGGATAGTAAATTAAGTCTACAGTGTAATAAATAGTATTTTATGATTATCCATGGGAACAGATAAACACTTTGAAAAGTTCAAGACTGGAAGTGACACTCGCAGATTTACCTTTAAATCTAGTTACTCCGTCTTACATGTGGGGATAAAATGCTCTTTGAGACAAGATGGAGCGCATATAGATGAAGATTCCAATGCTAAGTATCCTGGAGATGACAATAGTTTTGGAGGAGGAGGGAAATTCAGGAATTTATATATGGGAGAAGAGAGGAACATAAAGCCTATCTAGAACTTGCAGGTGAATTGAAAGAATGAGACAAGATCAATGCAACAAGTTTTGATTGGAACCCCTGGATGAATGAATAGTTGCTCACTGAAAATTGTCTCAGAGACTGATGGCATCATTGCTACTTCTGCCAAATTATTTCTTGAGAAAGACAAAACATTCGCAACACCTGCCAAATACAGTTAGAGAAATTCCAACACTAATCGGAAGTAAATGAACTTTTGGTAGTTTTGACCCAGGAATCTATGAGATGGTTGATAAAGCAAAAAATGTCTAGACAATAATGGACGATGGTTTTTCAGGACCATATTTAGCTCTACAAAAATACCTTTTTTTTTTCTTCTGATAACTGTCAATCAGGCAAGCTCTCCGCGTGTTTTGACACGTGTCACTTAGAGAAAAAGTTATTGCAGGAAGTGAGCGGCCTTCCTCATGCACTCTCCCTTCTGTATGTTGAAAGCTTCGCCAGGCCCACCGACCACGGGGGCAACAGCAGGAGCGAAGTCAGAGTCTGTCGCCTTCCTTGTTTCTGTCTGTGTTTTGACTGTCCTCCTTTCAGCTTGGAACAAAAGGAATGGATTTTCCTGTGGCTCGATGGGCCTTCGAGGTTTGCAAAGTAAATCATTAAAGGGTCTCATGATGAGATTGAAGTATATTATTGATATGCCGCACACCACATGGGTGTGAAACAAAAAGAAAGTAAACAGAAAATGTCTCCCCACTGACCCAAGCCAGGAATTTCCAGATGCTGTCACAGCAGGCTCTCTGGGTGGAAACTTTGCTGCTTCCAAGAGGGCAAATGTGTGACCTTTCCTGGACACACACACACACACACACACACACACACACACACACACACACACACACACACACACACACACACACTCTTTTAAACTTCATTATGTAAATCTACATCCTATCAGTTGCTTTCCTCTGCCTTTTTGATCATTCTATATGAATCCCAGGGAACAGAATCTTCTTTTAGAGAAAGTAATTTTAATAGTTGAACTCATTATGGACAATACTGAGGCTTTTTTTTTTTTGGCAAGGGCAATCCTGGTGTAATAGAACATTATCAGTTTTATAGAAGGGAAATCTGAGATCAAAGCTTTAATGTTACAGGTGAGAAGTAGTGGGGAAATACAGGATATCAGACTTCTCAGAGTGATGTTTGCAGGAAAAGCACAAGAGAAATTCAAGTTTCTCTTCCCTTTCTTTGATCCATTTGATCTTGAGTTCTCTTTTTTACCCTTCTTCTCTCTGATAGTTTGAGAGATATTCCCAACCTGGGGATCAGTTTTTTAATCCCATTGTGTTCCTTATAACAGTGGTGTGTTAGAAAGGGCATTTAAAAAAAAATCTATCATGTGTTCGTATTTCCTTCATTCTTTTTTTGGGGGGTGTGGGGAGGCACACCCAGAAATGCTATGAGGATCATATGGGATGCTGAGGATCAAACTTGGGTCTTCTGTGTACAAGACAAGTGCTTTCCCTTCTGTACTATCTCTGTGGCCCCTTCCTCCATTCTTATATCTCAACTACTTTATTGCATGGGAAGCTCTCAAGCAAATCCTTTCACACAGGTAATTCTTTTTTTTTTTTTTTCAGAGGACTTAAGTTTCTGTAGATTCTATCAATGCTGGAATTCATATTCTACAAATAGACCATGGAGCATAGGAAAAGCCATTGAGCCTTTTCAAAAAATCAATTTTCCTCCTTTTAGTTTATTTGGTACTCAATAAAATTGATTTTATTTTTTCTGTTTGTTGGCATATTCAGTCTTTAATGCATGTTCTAATGGGGGGTGTCACTGTATCTCAGAACTGTGTGTTCTTTCCATTGTACAATTTTCCTTAAGTATACTTATTTTCGTAACTGCATTAAATGTGTTTATTTTCTAAAATGTAGTTTATGGCAAAGTATATAATTTATACACATGCATAAAATAAATACACATGAGGTCAAAGGAAGATTTTGGAGGATGAATAAACTGGATCTCAAATCATTTGTGATGTGTGGAACCTGTCACAGGCTTGCAAAAATGAAATAAAATTAGGTTTCTGACATCCCAACACATTAAAGGCAATTGGTAGAGGAAGAACAAAATAATTTCAGCAGGGTGTTCATTTTTCTTGCTGTTGCTTCAGTTTAATGTTCTATTTTAATTCCGTGGATTACATTTCGAGTAGCCCTTTTATTGTGAGAATTTCATAATATATTTGTACTTGACTGTAGGAGTCAAATACAGTTGAACTGCATTTTTATCTAACAAAATACATTTAGGAGATAGTGCTGAACAGAGCTGGTGACATTCAGAAAATGGTCAAATTATGTTTCAACATTATTTTAGTTTTGAAAGAATGTAGAGACAATGAGAGCTCCCTCAAATATCATGGTTTTATGGTAGATCGATCAGTTATGATAATGTCTCTGTCCATCTGACCTTAAGAATTTTCACAGCTGCCATTTGGCTTCCCCAAAGCGCTCAATGAGAAGAAATGAACATGCCTTTCTAAGACTCAACCTAAGTGTTTCTTTTACAGATCTAGACATAAAACTGTATTACGTCCACTGAGGGGGTGGGTGGGGGAAATCAGTGAACCGATTCAAGATTTCGAAGACAGATTTTTAATAAAGATCTCCTTAAAGAAAAGACTTATCTCTTGCACCTCAGTTGATTGTTTTGAGATTAATCAGGTGAAGAGAATTATCTTGGAAATGAGTGAAATGTGAGGAATTTCAAGCTTAAGCAGGTTTTGATTTTTAGCTTCAGTGTCCTGGACATTTACTGTTTTTATTTTCTTTCTTTTTTATTTTGCTCTGCCTTGAATTTTCTTTCAATGTGTAGATTACAGAAAACTAATTCCTGAACAATTCCTTAAGTTGTTATAGGAAGGCAATTTTTTTTTCTTTCTTTCAGTGCCTTCCTAAGTCAACTGCTCTAGTACAGTTGCCTGCCTGTTTTTCCTTTCTTCATCTTTTCTTTTTTTCTTGCTCAGGGATGAGTGATTGTTTCCTTCACCAGATTAAAACAAATCTCAAGGTCACAACACGCAGTTTCCCTTAGTTCCATTGATGTCGCTATTTTTCTCCCATGGCACGATCTGTTTTAATATGTTTGCCTTTTCTTTCAGAGACTTTGCTCTGAGAGAGCAAAGATGGGTTAAGATTTTATTTTGTGTCATTTCTTTGCAACAATTTTTTTTTAGAGTGATCCATGGGGATGATCAAGGTTTCTTGTAGAGGTATTTACATCTTTGTCTAAAACATTTGCAATGACTCTGAGTTTATTCCCACCAGGATCCCATCTTTCAGTAACAATTTAAATTCCCCCAAAGTAAGTGCCATTGATGTACTGCTTACACATGTCTTGGTGTCTGTGCACCTAAAAGTAGAAGGAAATAAAGGCTGATTCTATGCAGTTTCTCATGGCAGTGATGGCACTATGACCAAAGAGCATAAAATTCACATTCATGGACAGCAAAACCATGGCCCAAAGTGGATTCAGAGCCTCATCATAGTTACACATATGATTATTTTCCCAAGTGGTATTGGAGTTTGTTTTCATTTATTTTATAGAATATGAGAGCCAGAGAATCTAGGCACTTGTTACATTTTGTAAACCAACTTGAATAACTCTCTCTTGATTTTTGTACTTTGGACCAGAGTTAAATTTTATTTTATTTTATTTTGGTTTTTGGGTCACACCCAGCAGCGCTCAGGGGTTACTCCTGGCTCTACACTCAGAAATTGCTCCTGACAGGCTCGGGGGACCATATGGGATGCTGGGATTTGAACCACCGTCCTTCTGCTTGCAAGGCAAATGCCTTACCTCCATGCTATCTCTCCGGCCCCCAGAGTTAAATTTTAGGAGAGATATTTAATTTTTCTCTCTCCATCAATCCAAGACAGGCTCACTCAGGTCGACGGGCTGTCAAAATTAATGATTTATTGGCTGATTGATCATCTGCATATTTTCAAATATCCATGAAAAGTAAGCTAGAAGGAGCAAAATAGAAATACATGAGTTACTTTTATACATATAAATATATGTTTACATGAATAGAATACTAAGGCCCATAGAATTCACATAGGCATGCCCAGCCTACATTGGCAGAGATCTGTTTGTACTTCAGATAAATAATAAAATCCCTAAGCAGATTAATGGACACTGTATTCTTCTCTTTCTCTTTCCTTATTTAAATGGTAAACAATATGTCCTAGGAGGAACTGGAGAATTAAGGGAGTAGTCCAAAGCAAATAATTACCTTTTCTCTTTGTTTACAATAAAGTTCAGAGAGCACTGCTTTTTCCTTTAACATGAGACTAAAAAAAAAAAAAAAAAAAGAAACCAACAACCTTTTGCTTTCTCCTGAACATTTTAATGCTAAGAAACAATCCCCAGTCCCATGAACATCTTTAATAAAGATGGAAAGTGCTGGGCATCAGCTCTGTGGCCTGCTGCCTTCCTAGCTTTCCTGAGTGAGGAATGTGAACGGCATTGTGCTGTAATGAGCCCAAACTACTGTTTTCTGGTTCGCTGTTTATTTGATTTCTTTATTGTAATGAAACTCAGATGGTTGGTGTTTACACTAGCAGTGTGCTGGGAGAGCATGCTGGGAACCGTTCTAATTAGCTGCAAGTGGGTCTCAGAATTAGAATGGAGGAAAGAACAAATTTTTAGTAACGACTTTAAATTGAAGCCCTCATTTATTTTCATTATGGCCAGACCAGAAGCAAGTTAATGTTTCCCAGGTCTTGCCATCCAGGGCCTGTGACTCAGCTCAGTGGAATAGAACTCAGCTATTTCCAGTGCACGGTGGCCGGTGACCGACCTTCCTCCAGTAGGAAGAGAGAGAGAGGGGAGAGAGAGAGAGAAAGGAGAGAGAGAAGAGAGAGAGAAGAGAGAGAAGAGAGAATGAGAGGAGAGAGAATGAGAGAGAGAGAGAGAGAGAGAGAGGAGAGAGAGGAGAGAGAGGAGAGAGAGGAGAGAGAGGAGAGGGGAGAGAGAGAGGAGAGAGAGAGAGAGGGGAGAGAGGAGAGAGAGAGAAGAGAGAAGAGAGAGAGAGGAGAGAGGAGAGGGGAGAGAGAGAGGAGAGAGGGGAGAGAGAAAGGAGAGAGGTGAGAGGAGAGAGAGGGAGAGGAGAGAGGGGAGAAAGGGAGAGAGAGAATTCAATTATTTTCAGGTCATGGTGGTGGCTGATGAAGGTGTTCCAGGAATAGGGACAGTAATCTCTGAAAGAGAGGGAGGGGGGGAGAGACAGAGAGACAGACAGAGACAGAGAGACTGAGAGACCAAGGGAGGGAAAAAAAGAGGCACCCAGCTAGCATGGTCCGAGCAGAAGATGAAGTAAAGGGAAAAAGTGAGGAACTTCTGTTCAACTTTGAACTCTACTTCACAGGGACTAAGAGTTTCTGAGTTCTGGGAGCTGAAAACACCTTTTTCTGCCTGGGTGTATTCTCAGAAATAAAATCCCTTGGTGTTCCTAGTTAAGTGACCGATGAATTACATTTCACTATTCAGCACATAGCAGAGACCACAGCTTAACCAGCAAATGGCTGGCTTTAATGAGCCAGTGTTTACATATCTTCTGGATTTGTGGTACTCATTCTCTGGAAGCAACTAATTGGTCAATCATAGGAGATTTGAGCTATCTAGTCATACTTCATGTACCAGTTATCTCTAACACATTTTCTGCAGCACAGAACATCACTTTAATGGTTACAACATGTAGCCAGATGCCTTCCAAGGCTTATTTGGGGATGTAATTCTAGTAGATGAATTTGTAAGACATGATTTATACAAGCTGCAATACTCTAACTGGGGTAATCAAGAAGTTCTCTGAGACGTATCTTGCTACATGTTCCTGTATATTTAAAATATATATAGGGCTGATTTTTTAATAAGACTTACATAAAATAACAGGATTTTTTATGACATGATTAGGTTTAATGTTATGTGTTTTGTAGAAAATAATTAGGATGGCATAATCTCATGCTGGGAAATTTACTTTGTTTTTTAATTTCTATCCTTTAAAATGTGACCTCACAGTCTCAGATGTAGCTTAAGTGATAGTGGGCATGTACAGGGTTTGACATTTGATCCTTGGTCCTATAAGACCCTCAAGTCACCCATGGGCATGTTTCTGGGCCACCAAATACAAGAGGAGTTCTCTTCTTCTCTCAGAAGATGTCATTTATTAATTTAAACTCAGTGAGATCAAAGTCTATCTTCGGTAAGGTTCAAATTAAAGGAACATTTACAAATCATTCATAAAATGTTAAATGGCTTGGTTAAAAATGAGAAAACGCTAAATAGTTTTACAAAGCAAAGCAGTCAAGTAGCCAGTGTGTGCATGAAAAGCTCATCATCATCAATGGTCACCAGAGAAAAACAGAGTGTCAATAAAATATCAGTTTATGTTCACTGAGATTGACAATAAAAAACAAAAGAGATAACCCCTGTCTTGGAGAAAATGTCATGAAATAGGTATCTTCTTAGGTTCTGATGGTGGAAATAGAAAATAATGTTGTGACTGGACAGTGTTCTGGCATTTTTAAGAACAGTTTTCTCAAAAACTATTTTTCATAAAAAATAACTCAATGACTTATATACTTTAAGTATAGATATAAATTCAGAATAAATGAAAGCTCACAGTTTCATATAAAGTGTATAGATAATCTTAAAGAACTACATGAATGTTTATGAAGTTTTATTTTTAAGAGCCAAAAATAGAAACAATGTGTATATTAACTGATGTATGGGGGGAAAATGAGGTCTAGTCTCTCAGTGGAATATTATTTAGCTACAAAAGGATAAAGCACAGATGCATGATATATTTTAAATGAACTTTGAAAATATCAGGATAAGTATGAGAAATCATCCACAACCAGGTCCTAGGATCCAATATATATTGAAATGTTCAGAAATATTAATTTCTAAGGAAAGGATGTAAGTTAATAGTTACTTGGGTTTAAAAAGTTAGGAATGTATAAATATATTCTAAAATTTATTTCAATACCAGTTATTCGATTTTTGATAATATATATATATAAAGTATATATCACCCCCCTACTGCTTGCCTTTTGTCCACTGTTTAAGGCATTCTTGGCTTATGAAGTTTGACAACGCTTTTTCTTCTATGCAGTCATAGTAGAGGAAATCTAATTAGGATACTGTATTTTGAGAGAACATTATTCTAGAGTTCACTATAGCTACTGTCTCATGAAGTTTGATCAGAAAGGATCTTATATATTATTTCACCTAACTCCATCCTTTTATAGACAAAGCAGAGGATAATAACGGAGAAAGATTACTGTCATTGAAGGTATATAAAAGTATGTAACGTATTTTCTGGCGTATAAGATGACTTTTGAAGCAAAAAAAAAAGTCAACTGAAAATCGGGGGTCGTCTTATATGTCAAATATATTCTGAAAAATGTTTCAATATGCCGCTAAATGAAAATTGTCTTAATATTGCCACAAAACGAATTTTCCAACTCAATCCTACACCAATCACTGCCAGGCTACTCGGACCACCTCTCTAACTCAGCCAATCCACACAGGCTTTTGATGCATGCAAATTAGACAATGTTTTGGACCCGAATCTACACTGTACAAAGCCTGCTCAGATGGGCCAGAGTCAGAGAGGAGTCTATGACAGGGTAACCTTTGAACCTTTGCTTGTTGTGATTGGCTTACTGTGGTACATACAGTTGCAGCACAGGAACGTTCTGTCTGATACAGCGAATATAGGCCTAAACCTATGTTTAACTGCAAAATTAGGGGGTCGTCTTATACGCCCAGTCGTCTTATACGCTGGAAAATACGGTAATACAAATCAAGAGTCCATTTGATCTAAGAGTAAAATGTTCAAACCCAAAGAAAGAAAAGCATCGATTTCCCACTAAACTTCATTACTCTAAATTCATTTTACTGTGATACGTGGTGAGTTCTTGCCTGGGTGTGGGACTCCAAGAATTGATATCAAAGAAGACAATACCATAACAGAAAATTTCCCTGGAAACTTTGGAAGGAAGATCATCAATGAAAATATATTTGGATCAATCACTTCAAAATGCCATTGAATGAGATATTTGAGCAACTTTGAAGATTTACTTACCACACAAATGCTATATTTTGTTTATTTGTTTGTTTTTTCAAGGGCAGAAAAGAAAAATTGCCAAATATTCTGTCTGGAGCAGAAGAAAGAGAATGCAGTAGGAGTTGAGATATAAGAAAAATTACTTGTAGGCCTAAAGTTGAACTAGAAAAAACAATAAAAGTGAGATGTGACCATGGGAAGGCAAAACATATAATTTTTAGAAATGGTGGGAAAAGAGTCAGATCCCTTAGGATGTGGGACAAACAGACTTCTTTCAATTTTATTTGAATCTCAAAATATTGGGTGAACTTAGTCAACATCACAGCATTACAGCCTTGGTTTTGAGCTGGTGCTGTCTGATGCCCACTGACTTCTTTTTCCCTCTCAAAATGCTTTCTAGGAAAGTAGTAAACACAAGGTTGAAACCATCTTGAATTATAACCTCCTGGGGTGACTCTGGAAAGAGGGTCTTGCAGGGACTGCTGATTGTGAGCTGTGGACTTTGTGATTTCAAGTTCTGTCCGATTAGAAGTATCCCCAAGGAGAAGATAAATGGAGTCCAGCATCTGGTCACCTGTTGGCAATTTTTAAGCAAAAGTGAAAGAAGGGGACCTTTAGAATCACCCTTTTTTGGCAGCTGGTTGGAATCAAGTTGGAAAAACAAAATATCTCTTTCTTAGTTGAAATGTGCATTTCCTGTGTGTAAAATGATGAGGCCGAGTAAATGCTTCTATTTGCAACATTCCTATATTGAATGTTTGTGGCAAATAAATGGGATATGTGCTTGTGAGGACAAATCAGCAGTTATTTTATGGGGACCAGTGGCACCAAGAGTGATATTTCTATTAACTATGAGAGGTACCAAAGGCACCAGAATCAATGATTCTATTAGAAAATGAAATCAAAATATAGAGAGTTCTTTTTGAGCTACTGTTGAATATGTTTAATTAGTTGAGGAGGATACTTTATAAAGTCTTTAAAATTCTATCTTTGAAATGGTCAACATCATTCATTATATACTGCAAAGAGTAAAGGAAATGAAATGAAGATTTGATTGGCCAGTATTGAGAAATTCAGAGAGATTGTCCTTTTCTTCACAATGTAGGGGAACAGCCATCCTATCTCCTTTGGTAGTACTGAGATATTCTGTTTGGTAACAGTGATATTAATTTATAATAAAAACGACAACATTCCTGAATATTGAGTGAGCCAAGTTGATGTGCCTTTAAAAGTTGGCTCTGGCAAAGTGAGGAAGATTTTAAAATTCAGCCATAGTTGCTATTCAGGAGGTTCATTTACTATGACTGCCAGTAAAAACTTAAAGTGAAAGGTCTGATATATCAAACATTGGGTTCAAAAAGTTATATGTGGGGTAACAAGGCAATTTCTCTTGGGTCTCTCTTCTTGTACACACACACACACACACACACACACACGCACATACATGCACACATTGGAAGTGGTAAGAATTGCTGTTTGATTATCTGATGTTCTGAATCAATATGCTTTGTACAGGTCTGGGTTCATTCTAATATTGTGTTCCTTTGCAAATGCAAATGAAAAAAATTGAGGAATTGAAGTGATGATAGTTTTCTGAACTCTTAGGACACTGTACTTACTCATAATAAAACAAGACTCACTTCTCAGGGAATGAGGGTCAGGTTATAAAACACAAAAGGAAATATAATGGAAGGACTTCGAAGTTGTAGTCAGAACGCGTGTCGACTCACGTATGGATTTATGTAACAGAGTGAATAACTTTTCCAAGAGATCAAAAAGGACAGTGGGAGACAGAATGGAAGAGGCTTGGTCCTTTCCATATTTTCTCCCATGTGGATCCTAAAATTGGATGCTCTGGGACAGTCCTATCACATATTCTGGAGCAAAAGTGACTTAATAAGACTATACTCCCATACCATAATCGAATACCTTTCATTTAGCAGGTCCAGCTTTTCAAAAAATGTATGACTGATTTAATGTCATAGTACATGTTTCATATTAGGTCTTACCTACATAAGTAAATTCCCTCCTCAGATAATAAGTGAGATGGGGGGGGGGGCAGTCAGACTCACCTGCATTTGCACCTGACCTGGTATATAGGTGAAGAAGCTGGATATTAAAACTCTATGGCAGGAGAATCTGGAGTTTTAGACTAAATGCTTTCTGCACAGAAAATGAAGACTGAGCTCTTGAAAAGAGAAAATTAGAGTCAGTGTATTATATTTGGGACCTGTGGGAGACAGAACAAACATTCTTGTATCCTTCTATCTCTTGAAAAACTCAGGCATATTTTTCTTTTTCAGTTTATTGTAGTGAGAGAGACAAAACCTTGGAATTTATACTCAAGTAGCCTGAAATCTGATCCTTAATCTAATATTTACTTTTGTGAAAGATTTCTACCAAATTTTTAATCTTCATAAATTCATAGGTAAATTTTGGGTATTTAATTTAACATAGAATATATATACTATATAAAATAAATTTAGTCATTTTAGATATTTGTAAGTACTCTATACTTGGGAATTTTGGGGGCCACATCCGGTGATGCTTAGAGGTTTCTCCTGGCTATGCACTCAGAAATTGCTCCTGGCTTGGGGGACCATATGGGACAACAGGGGATTGAATCCCGGTCTGTCTTAGGCTAGTGTGGGCAAGGTAGACGCCTTACCCTTTGCACCACTGCTCCAGCCCCAGGAATTATATTTTTATATGAGTAGTAAGAGAAATTTTCCAAAACTGTTTTATTGTCCAGTATGGTAGAATGAAAATACATGATTTCAACATTAATTATAGATCAATAGGCTATAAATATATTCACAAATGTTATCAAATTATTCTTTTGTCCAGTATTTGTACTTGAGTTTATCTTTTTTTCAGGGATTTTTGCTACAGTAAAATTTTTTATAGTGCCTTCCCAAAACTAGATCACTAATTCTAGAATGTCAGAATTTGATGCTAAATCTGTTTGAGGTAGTCTGGTTTTGTAATACAGTTCTTTAAAATTCTTCTCTACTGATCCCTAACATTTAATCTGTTCTCAATAATACTCCGGATGCCTACTTGTCTATGCCAGTAGATCTCTCTCTCTCTCTCTTTTTTTTTTACAAGCTCAAGGACACCATGAGGTTTTGCCATTAACTTCTGTGCCAACTCTTGCGTTTTCACATCCCCATCACTTAAAGTTTATTAACCAGATCTATTAAAACTATCCTGTTACTGTTTTACTTGGTTGAAAATTTAGATGGGCTGGTGGTACCCAAACGTCTTTCCAGATTTCTACTTAAACATAATAGGACAATTTTATTGCAAAATGGCCTTTGAAATGTTGGTTGTGATCTAGGTTTCTAAAGTCCTTTCTGTTATACTTACATAAAAATGGAGTTCTAGTACACAGATTTTTATGAGACATGATGAGAAAATGGACATTAAGTACTTGATGTCAGCTCAACATATTGTAACACCTTCCTTTATCTGTCCTAGTCCAAAGTTGATCTGTTTTATATGGCAAGTGCCAATATTTTAAAATGTTGATGTAAAAAGATATAAATACAAGGTATATGATGATTTAGCATACTTTAAAAATATAATTTTCTTATCATAAAACTAATACATATACTCCATAAACAATTTATAGTGAAAGTATATAAAAAATAAAAACCACTCAAACCTACACTTTATTTTTATGGATTTTGCTATTTTGAGTTTTTCTAAGTAGTCCTCAGAGAACTCCCAGCAAAATTCAGCCAACTGGGTGAGGAAGCTCAATGCTAGGGCTCAAGGACCCAACGCATCTTAAACTCTTTTTCCCCAAGGACCCTCAGGATAAGACATAATAGTGTTTGGGTCCACCGGAGCTCACTCAGAAAGATTTTGGAGAAACCTTCTAATGCCAAGAATTAAACAAGGATTAAGTCAGAGTGCTGATACATGAGTTCTCATCCCTCTTCTTGATAGTGGACATTGTAAGTCATTGTCTTGCATTTTCTTAATAATTTAGAAGATGATCTTAAAAGAAAAGAGTTATGGCATAGCAGGAAGTTGGCTACCTTGCATGTAGTCAACTCTGGTTCAATCTCCAGCATCCCATATGGTTCCTAAGTATCACAGGAGAATTAATCCTAGAATGCAGAGTCAGGAGTAAACCCTGAGCATGTTAGGTTTGCCCCCCAAACAAACACAAAATAGAGGATTTTAAATATTAGTGTTGTTTTCAACAACTATTTTTATCAGATTTTTATGTATATTTGTATCTGATAAGATAATATTTATCAATTTAAAAAATAATTGTTTAATGTACCCTTTTAAGAATACCACCACAATCACAATATAGAACATTGCATTGTTCCAAATCATTCATACTTGTTTCTCTAGCTTTTAGTAGCAACTTGAGTATTCTTCATTTCTTTGGGGTTTGTATATTGCTAATGAATATAGAAACCAAATAATGCTTTTGTGTTATTATATATAATAACCACTATTTTTTCAATTAATGTTGGTATTCTATCTCCATTGGATTCTTTGGACTCACATTATTAGCAATTCGAGATAGCTCTACTTCATTATGATTTAGAGATTTGTTTCTGCTCTTGTTTCTGAACATTAGGTGGTTAGGTGGCTTCACATATATATTGTTGTCTATATTGGTATGTTCTTACATAGATGACAGTAATAATAAAAAAAAAATGAAGTTGTTGGGCACTGCAAATTTAGCCACACAGTCCAGGAATTCTAAGTCTTATTCCTGATACCGTGGCATTTAAGGGGATTGGTTTTGGTCTCCAGGGTTTTCAAAAGTACAAGAAGATGGGTGGGGTTGGGAGACGATACCCACAGTAAATCTAGAAAAGTTCTGGTGATATCAGCCCAAGTTATGTACCTTGTATTTTGGTTAGACTGGTGTCTCTGCAGAGAGCTACAGATGAGTGGTGAAGCAGGGTCACTGGTGAAGCAGGGTCATTGGTGATTGTGGGTGATGGATGCAGCAGGTGTGGTTCCCACAGGCCTGCCCTCTCCTCCTGAGATTAGCAGTTTTCATCTGTGTGGCTGGTGCTCATATAATATTTTGCATTTCAGTTTACATTTCTCTCAAGAACAGAGCGAGTCTATGGAGCTGGCCAAACGTAGGCATGGTCAGTCATCATATATGGACATGTTTCTGAGGTTTATATTTTTAATAAATTAAGTTGAAATGATTTTCCTTGTCCTCTTCCTTCTCTTTTTCCTTCTTCTCTTCCTCTTTCTTCTTCTTTTTCTATGCTTCTTCTCCTTCTCCTCCTTTTCCATTTCGTCCTCCTCCTTCTCTTTCTACCACACCCCTTCCCCTCTTCATCCTTCTTTCAGGTGTTGGTGGAGATCTAACACAGGGTCTCACACCTCCTTTGTAACCGCCACATTCTCAGCCCTTTGTCTGACTTTCTTGTTACCCATAGTGAAAGAGTAAATCCAGACCTTGTTACTTCAGATTTATTGGGATAACAAGTCAATAAACTATTTTTAAATACAAATACAAATTATGAACACTTTTCATGTGATTAAATATTCTTGTGAAATATGATTTTAATTACTGCATATTTTTCAACTATGCATATTTTTCAACTGCTTCAACTATTTTCTCATCTGGTCCTTAGCCTTTGAACTTTGGTTATGGTATTTTTTCACAGCAAAAACTCATCTGTGGACACACACAGCAATCTCTCCTTAATGATTTCAGATTTGGGTTTTGTAATTAGAAAGGCAAGACAAATATTTGCCTGTTCATTTCATTCTGGTTAATTTGTGACTTATTTTTTTTTTACCTTAAATTCATTAATCCTTCTGGGATATAATTTCATATGATGTGAGGTAATGATCTACAGTAATTTTTTCCAAAGTAATGAAAACATGAGAATATAGAAAGAAGCATTAAGAAAACAAAAACCACACCCAATTTAATGTTTTTCCACCCCTGCTGGAACTCCAGTAACATGAATTTTAGAACAATTGTCCCCACTTTGCAGTTATTTATGCATTTGTTTCAATTTTATCTCTGTACTCTCTGTATTTTTTATTTTTTATTATTTTGGTTTGTTTTTGCTGTTTGGGCCACATTTGGCGGCACTTGGGTTACTCCTGGCTTTGTGCTCAGAAATTGCTCCTAGAAGGCTCGGAGGACCATATAGGAAGACAGGTATTGAACCCGGCTCCATCCCGGATCGGCCATAAACAAGACAAACACCCTACTACTGTGCTATCGCTCTGGCCCATCTCTGTACATTATTTTTTTGTTATATTTTTTATGGGATGACTTTTTGTAGGACTATATCTTTATCTCTTAGACCCATCTATGAAACTAGACATATCCTGCTGCATTTACCTAAATTTACCTAAAATTCTAGGTAAACTTGCTCTATTCTGATACACACAGTTTTTCATTAAGCTTCTTCATCTTAGTTTCTATTTCTTTTGTTACATACAAATCACAATTATTAGCAAATAGAAATCTAATAAGAGTAAGAACATCAAAATATCCTTTTTGTTTTCTTTCTTTATGGCTCCTTGGACTTAACACTGTTTATAACTTACCATTGAGTGATAGGAATTTTACATAAAAAATATCAGTGCTCTAGACTGATTCACCCAAAGAAGACTGATTTTTCTCATGGTAGGAAATTTGATCCAAGAAGACCATCTATTTTGAATGAGATACTGAAGCTTTGTTTTAGGATTTGTGAGGCCTCTTTCTCACAGGACACACGACTCTACAGAGTTGGAAATTAAACTCTTCTAGAATATCCAGGGTTTTTTTCTCTTTTGCTTAACTCTGAGCTCTTTGTTTTTGGGACACACCCAGCAGTGATCAGTGGTGACTCCTGGCTCTGTGCTCAGAAATCATTCCTGGCAGGCTCAGGGAACCATATGAGATGCTGGGAACCGAACCAGGGTCTGTCCCTGATTGGCCACATTCAAAGCAGACACCCTGCCACTGTGCTATCTCTCTGGCCATGAACTATGAGCTTTAATTCTGGCCATCAGTCCAGCCTGATCTCACTGTGTGTCCCTCTGATCATGTTGTTCCCTCACACTCTTTTCACTTAGTTTTAATCTTTCTATCCTTGCTTTGTTTGTTTGTTCTTTTTTTTTTTTTTTTTTTTTTTTGGTTTTTGGGCCACACCCGGCGGTGCTCAGGGGTTACTCCTGGCTGTCTGCTCAGAAATAGCTCCTGGCAGGCACGGGGGACCATATGGGACACCGGGATTCGAACCAACTACCTTTGGTCCTGGATTGGCTGCTTGCAAGGCAAAGGCCGCTGTGCTATCTCTCCGGGCCCTGTTTGTTTGTTCTTGCTTTGTTTGACAGCTGTCTGGACTGGTCTGCTCTTAAAAATTTTTTTTTGTTGTTGTTGTTGTTTTGGGCCACATCCGATGGCATTCAGGGGTTACTCCTGGCTATGTGCTCAGAAATTGCTCCTGGTTAGGGGGACCATATGGGATGCTGGGGGATAGAACACTATACTGCTTGTGCCACCGCACTGGCCCCTACATTTTTTAAAAAAATTGAATCACCATGTATTACAAAGTTGTGATTGAGTCTCAGTCTCAGGCATACAGTATTCTAACTTCAATTCTTTCACCAGTGTCCACTTCTCTCCACCAATATCCCCAATTTTCCCACCTACCCTCTTTCTGCCTTTGTAGACACTCTTTACTACACTATGTTTATAAACTGTTCTTAACAGAGTGTCATGCATATTATTTTACCTTTTTTTCAGTACTCCATCCTCCTATTCCATTGCCAGCCAGATCTAATAGTCTTTGATCAGAATATGCCTTGCTTTTCTTTCACTCAGATCCCAGTTAAATGCTGTCTTCTCAGCAGAGCTCCCCAATCTTGACCATTTTCTATCTCTTCTATCTTCTTATGCCAAGACAATAGCGATCACATTATTTTTCTTGTAATTAATTATTGTTTTTATATATTTTAGAACCTTTTCACAAAGAGAGGACCTTGTCTAGAGAGTTTCTTATGTTATTCCTACTATGGAAATTTATCCTGTCCAAGAGAATGCTACAAACTACATATAGGCTTTGAGTACTTGAAAAAAGTGGTTAGTTCAAATTTCCACGCCAGGTTCGAAGACTTCATATACATGAAAGAAGGCAAAGTATCTTATTAATAATTGTATATAGGGGCCTGAGCCAGTAACCCCTGAGCACTGCTGTGTGTTGCCCAAAAAAACAAAATAAATTTTTTTATACAGACTATTTAGAATGATACAATTTTGGATACAACACGTTAAGTAAAATTTAAAGAAAATTATTTTACTATTCTTTTCTTATCATTTTATCCTATAGTCAGTGCAAGTTTTAGAATAAATATGTGACTCACACTTGCAAATAAAATTTTTTACTACTGGACAAACTAACATGTGATAGTGACTGGCCAGGAAATAGTCATTCCTCCTTTTGAGACTTTGCCTAATTTTCTTAATACTACCAGCTAAAAAACTGTTCTCTTGGTAATCCAAATTGCTAAACATTTACAAAAGTGATGACAACTTTTCAGATTTTTTAAGAAAAAAAATAACAACTAAACTCCTATGTTATAAATTATATAACTGACTTTAGATGAGGACTTTTTATTTGCTAATTTGTAAAATTTTCAATATTTTTAGTTTTCCCATTCATTTTCTTTTTGTTTTTCTATTTATCACCTATGGGGACACCCCCTGGCAGTGTTCATTCTTACTCTTGACTTTGTACTTCCTTCTGGCAGTGCTCAAGGCATCATATATGGTGCTGAGGTTTGAGCGTAGGTTGACAGTGTGCAAGACAAGCAACTTACCCTCTGCACTTACTATCTCTCTGGGCTCCTATTTATCCTATTTTGTGACAGTAACCTATGTTTTTCAAGGGAAACTTCTTGAAAATTATAGTTACTATTGCCTTTTAAATTATTATTATTAATATCTCATGTGTTATTTAACATAAAAGCAAGTCATTAGGATTTTCATATTAACAAGTTTCATATTAACTATTGAGTAAAGATGAAATTTCGATATAGTGAAATTATTTGTGACATCTATTTTGGATACCCAAATATGGTTTGGTCTTATATTTTGTTCAAACTTTTTAATTTTGATTATACTTTTTTTTTTTGCTTTGATTTTGGGCCATAGCTGGCTGTGTTCAGAGCTTACTTCTGGCTCTATGCTGAGGGATCACTTTTTTTCAGTGCTTGGAGACCATCTGTGGTGCCAGGGATTTGAACCAGGGTTCACTGCATGCAAAGCAAGAACCTTTAATTGAGTACTATCTCTCAGGCTTCTAAATTTGATCAGTAAGTGAAATTAAAATATTTTTTGGTTAGGGACAAAGTAATATCACAGCAGGTAGGGCTTTTGCCTTGCTCATGAGTGACTTGGTTCAATCCTTGGCATTCCATATGATTCTCTGGACCCACAGGTTCACCAGTGGCCACAAAACTTAATATATAGATATATATATATATACACATATATATGTATGTATATATATATATATATAACCTAATATATATATTCTTGGCTAAAGAAGTACAATTATTTTGTGCCATCCTTAAGCTCTTCATGTTACTTAAAAATTAAAAGAGAGTTGTAAGCTAAAAAAGTATCATAGTAATAGTACTGAACTCTAATAATAATTAAATTTTACTAAAGTTTTTCTCATAAGTCTGGTTCCTTTAGAATATGAACTATTAGGGGATTTTTGCATCTTTCTATTGAAGGAAGTTAAGTTTATTTGGAAAATTGGAGGTTGCGGAGGGCATACAGGCAAGAAAACATGGATTTCTTTAAAGTGGAATTTCAAGTATGCATCTCATACTTGAAAAGTTGCAGTGAACCCCAAAAATGGAGATTAGGTACCATGAATGAAGAAAGTGTACATCTTGTGCAGGGCCTTTTTTTAAGATTGGGAAAAGGCACCCCAAAATAAGAAAGTTTACATCTCCAGCAGTCACAGTCCAAAGAAATCATAGGGTAAGGGAAATGAACTACACATCTCAGGCAAAGTTGTGGCTCATTTTCTTTAGTTGAATATTTCTTGATTAAGATTTGATTTATCACTATTGTGAAATTACTGATGAGACCACACAACTTTCAATTTTAGAAGCATGATTCATTGAGCAGACACAAACCAAAACAGTTACACACTTGCAAATATTCATAGACAGATATAAACATGGAAAATAAGGTATGTTTTTAGAAGGCAGTAACTTAAACACCTACCAGTGTAGGGAAAAGCAGTGGAACTTATGAGCTATAATTTTATTTTTTTAAGATTTTTCAGGAAATGGAAAATAATGAAAAATCACACCCATCAAGTTCAAATAACTCAAACATTTCTTCCTACGTCTACAAGGGACTAAAACAAGACTTTTTATTCTTAGAATGACATTTAGCTGCTGTGGTCTTGTAAGAACAGCTAACATTTTCCTTCTTGTTTTCTCTCTAATGAGAAAGTGGAATCTCAGTTTAGGTTAATTGGATTTTGAATGACTGCTAGGTCAGATGCTGATGGTAGTAATATTGATTTTCTTTTTCTAGCTGGGAAAGGATGAAGCTGGAGAGTTTTCATTTCAAATCATAAAATTTATTGTGATCAGAAAATGTTCACACTGGTTGCTGAATCTAAGCTATAATAAATAAATATATGATTTAACTTATTCACTTATGGAGCTTTTGTGTAAATAAAAATGGGATTTGTAGATTGGGAAATTCCCCCCCTACACACACACACTTTTAAAACTCTTAATTTGTTCCACAGAATGAAAGAGATAACAGTTTTTAATTTTCAAACACTGTATAATTTTAATCTTTAAAAAATGAGCTAATTTTTTTTGGACCACACCTGGCAGAGCTCAGGGGTTACTCCTGGCTCTGCACTCAGACATTATTCCTAGCAGGCTCAGGGGATCATATGAGATACCTGGGATCAAACTTGGGTTGTCTACTTGCAAGGCAAATGCCCTACCCACTATGCAATCACTCTGGCCTATGATCTCAACTTTTGATGAATTGGGTTTGTTTTAATTTTAGTTGGGAAAATACAACTCAGTTTAAGAAAGACTCAAGGTAACTTGTAAAATAACTGAAATTTAAAGCACCAAGCTAACTCAAAGAGATATTCTAAGAGACTTTATTTTAGAAAGGTCACCTATTATCCAGATATCTAGTCAGGATATAAAAATCTCTTAAAGAAATGCACGTGTTCATTAGCAATTTTTGAAGCATAAAAGTAATCTGGCTGATACTCATGGATTGGGAGACTAGCTGAGTAGAGATTTATTGAACACAGAGTTCCAATTTTTTTTACAACCTTATTTATTGATTGATTGATTCGTTTCTGGGCCATACCTAGTGGCGCTCAGAGATTACTCCCGGCTTTGCCTCAGAAATCATCCCTGGCAGACTGGGGGACCATATGGGATGCAGGAAATAGAATCGGGCCCTTCCTGGGTCTGTCGCATGCAAGGCAAACGCCCTATAGTTGCACTATCTTTCCGGCCCAGAGTTCCAATTTTATTAATGAAAAGCAAAACATTCTTTTTTATTCTGATTTTATTTTTTTAATAATGTTTATTGTGACCAAAAGTGAATAACAAAACTTTCACAGTAATATTTGAAGTACATAGTGACAATTTGGACCATTCCCACCATTAGGGTTGTCCTCCCTCTACCCCTTTTCCCAGCATGTGTCCCATATTTCCCTCCTTTGCCCTCATGAAGTGCTAATGTAACTGTTTCCCTCTCTATATAGCTTGTTGTAGATGGATTTGGTGTTTAAGTCTAATCATTTTTTATTTCCAGTCAAAGTTCATATGGCTGTTTGGTCTTGGTACCATTTGTTTTTATCTTCCCCCTCAATTCATGAGGCAGAACAAGGTGATTCAGGTTGTGTGGTTCTTCTCTGAGAAGACAAAAAAAAAAAAAAAAAAAAAAAAAGAAATAAAAGGAAAAAAAAGAAAAACAACATAAAAACCCAACAAACAACAGTTAAAATAAAGATAGTAACTACCAAAAAAATGAAAAGCACCCAGCATCAACAACAACAAAATCATCAAATAATAAGCACAAGAATGAAAAAGAAAGAAAAATAGAGAAAAAGGAGAAAAAGAAAAAATAATAAATAAACCCACCCCCAAAAGGGAGGAGTGGTGCTGGTGTGGGCAAAGTTTTGTGCTTCCCCCCTTCATTTTATTTTTGCATAGGCACAGTAAGTATTGGGGAAGTAAGAAAGGGAATTGCCTTGGCCTAAGAGATTCAGGGAAGCAAAACATTCTTACTGATATCACTTCTATACTTTTTACAGGTTAAACATTGTAGAAAACTGCTGTATTGAGGTTATGTGGGTAGATTATATAGTATTAAAGAGCAAAGGTATTGGGCCTCAAAATCAGTGTATTTTATTTTAAAATGTGAAGAATTGTTAGAATTTGCAGAGGTAATCACAGGACTTATTTTCAATTCTTCGTGAGTACTAACACACATTTCTTTGGTCTTGTCATTTAAATAGGAAACCACCTTCATTTCTACTAGCTTAAACCTTGGAAGCCCTTATTATTTTCCATTATCTTCCATGAGAGTTGTGAGGTGAAAGACTCACTCTCAGGAAAGTTGCCTTGCTCAACTATTAATGTTTAACTCAACTATCCTTTTTTAGGAATGTATTTGGTGGGAAGAGCAGGATACCCTAACAAGCATGCCTGTTTCTTCACACAAATAGGGAGAGTTTGAGCCACTAATTCAGCAAAAAAATTAATATTTTGTATGTTTTCTCTTATGCAGCTCATATTTATAAAGCATTTTGTATTGTTTTCTTGATCTTTTTTAATGGGGGGGGCACACCCAATGACGCTAAGGGGTTACTCCTGGCTATGCGCTCAGAAATCGCTCCTGGCTTGGAGGACCATATGGGATGCCAGGGGATCGAACCGAGGTCAGTCCTGGGTCAGCCATGTGCAAGGCAAATGCCCTACCACTATGCTATCGCCCCAGACCCTTCTTTTGGTCTTAATATGACTTTTAAAAATAAAGGTGAAGAGGAAGAGGTCATGTCCCATTCCATTTATTACTTGGTCATGAAGTTTCCCAAGAGTCCTTTTATGTCCAGCTGTGTCCACTGGATTCCATGACCAATGCAGCTTCAAGGTAGGACACTTTTTAGGGACAAACTTTAAAGAGTTAGCTTAGATCAAAATATTTGATTTTGGATATCAAAACGGAAGTCAGGAAATGTAAGCAAAAAAGGAGAAAGGTCTATGAGTTAGTCAATGGCTCTATACATTTCACTTGAAATATATTTGAAGCACTTAAAAGTATGCCTAAAAATGGTATGGGGAGTAAAATAGTCTTACTACTTTTCAAGCTCTCTTTTGTAACTTCATTGCAAAATTAAAACTCCAAATAGAATGATCAAATGCTATGATAACTGTCATTGAACAATTAAGTTGGATAAGGAGGAAAAATTTTCTTAGGATTTATAATGCTTAGATCTTCTATGGTAAACAATCCCTTTAATCTTTAGAAATTCAGCAATAAGCCAGGCTACTTATAGATTGATTTTTTACATTATTTTATAAATTCCTTTTAGAGTGGAAGATATTCAGAAGGAGCTTGTCATATCAGCTTAACTTTCATAATCACCCTACTTCAAGTTAGCACTCTTAGTGTTTCCATGTTCATAGTGGAAAAAAAAACAATGGTGTTTTCCCCTAATTACTGAAAACTAAGTATTCAGAAAATAGGTTTTATGTATATAGAACCAATCTTCTTACAAATGTTATAAAGAAAATTAGCTTCTAGAAGAATTCTTTTATTTTACATAATCATTACCCTTTATATATATTATGGTGATTCTTTATATTGGTATTTATTGTACTTTTACTATAATTAGGACCCAAATTTTCAGTTATAACATATCATAGTTATCAAATAGATAACTAATGAGTAAATGTATCATAACCCAATTTTATCCTGAGAAGTGACTATTGAAGACTGATAATCTAGTCTTGATTGAAATAATGTGATAATATATGATGATAGTATAGGATGCTTATATATTATATTGTACATTACATATAATAATATTGAAATAACATGGTCAGAATCTAATATATACCATTCAAGTCTCTACAAAACCACAATATGAAGGTAGATTATCACAAAACCATGGAGAAAACCATAGATAAATTTATGGTAAAATACAATGACATACCACTGTGGAAGTTGCCATTTATTCTGGTTAGTTTAGTCAAAAATATTTCACAGTTGGTGAAAAATTCAAATTGATCCTGAAAGGTGAATAAAAGTGAATTTGATGGGCCAAAAAAGTTAAGGAGAAAATTTTCAGGTGGAGAAAAGCATAACAATAAAGATGTCATATTCAAGAAAAATAAGTAGTCAGATGTAAAGCTTGTCATAGAAGAGTAACATGACTATATCTGAAACTTGTACTGCACCTTAAGTTGAGTGAAAATATGTAAAAAAGATAAAGACCAGGTAGAACAATGGGTATCATAAACATGTAATATTTAGCTGGATTAAGAAATCCTCAAGGGGCTAGAGCTAGAGTCTGGCTATAATTATATTTATTTTAAATAAGAACATTGTGAAGAGTAAGAGAGCCAGGAGATTTGAATATTTTCATCAACTGAAAATTCAATAGTTAAGATCAGAGTCCAGGTAAGACAGTGAGTTAACATGGTGTAATGATCTTGACTAGGTAGGAAAAAAAACATTAAAATAAATAGCTTTTGAGGCAGATAACAATAGGAGAGTTTGAAGGAATTCTCCCTCTTTTGTATATGTTTTGAGGTCATTCTCAGCAGTGCACAGGGTTTACTCCTTGCTCTGAGTTCAGTCAGGGATCACCCCTGGTGAGTTTTGAGGGACCATAAAGGGTGGGTGCCAGGGATTAAATCTTGGTTAGCTGTATGCAAGGCAAGAGCCCTGCCAGTTCTACTATCTCTCCAGCCTATTTTCTTTTTTTCTGTCCTCTATACTTGCACTATAACTTGTTTTTCTATTGGATTAATTGGTATTCTTCAGAAAAACAGAAGTGAAAGCATGTAAGTATAGAAATGGAAGAAGATGTAGATGAGAGGAGATTTATATAAATCGATTTATGTCACTACGGAGGCTGGAAAGTCCCCCAAATTGCTGTCTTCAGTCTTGAGAACCAGGCAGTCCTATTATTCTGTCTAAATCCAAAGGCCTGAGACAATAGGTGAAAATTCTGAATTTCAAATGATCGATCAAGATCTAGAAGCTCTGATTTCTTAACACATGAATAGATTGATGTCCTAGTTCAGAAAGAGGTAAATTTCCATAGATTAACTTTTTCCTTCTATGGTATCCATAGTGGATTGGATAAAGTCTGGTCATATGAATGAGCATAGATAGTCTTTTATTTTTTTTTATTTTTATTTTTTTAAATCTTTATTTAAGCACCATGGTTACAAGTGTGATTGTAGTTGGGTTTCAGACATAAACAGAATACCCTTCTTCACCAATGCAACATTCCCACTACCAATGCACCCCCCAGCCCTCTTTCCCTACCCTGCCTGTATTTTTTACAGTTGATTTATTATATATGAGCATGAATAAGTATATTGCATATTTTTATATATACAGATATACATGAAGTCATACAAGTTGTGAGAAAAATAGGGCATGAACATGAGATCATCTGGGATCAAATATAGGCATTGACATATATAGGTCATCTGCTCTACAAATTGAACCACATACCTAGCCTCCTCCTCCTCCTCCTCTTTTCTTGTCTTCTTTTTCTTGTCTTCTTTTTCTTCTTCTTCCTCCTCTTTATGCTAATCTTTTCCAGAGCTCTCTCTTTGTCTGTCTGTCTGTCTGTCTGTTTGTCTATCTATCTATCTATCTATCTATCTATCTATCTATCTATCTATCTATCTATCTATCTATCTATCTATCTATCCCAGAAAATATTTTACTATCTGGACATGAAATCAAGTTGACATATCAGATAAGCTATTTTAATGCCTTGATTTTACTGAGATTCATACTTTGGGGAATGTCCTCAAATATCTATGCTGCCATGTTAAAACTGTAAGTAGATTATACAGATGGGTTCATATACTATTTTATTCTAAGGGAAAATTACCATTTGGAATTACTTTTGTCTTTTTACATTCTGAAAATATTTCTTGAATTTTTATAATAGTGCTTATATTTTCCCAAGTTTCTGTATTCTGTATTCACTGGCCCTGGAAGAAAAGTACAGTTCCATAATCTGCTCAGTCTAAATTCTGCCAGAAAACACACACACACACACACACACACACACACACACACACACACACACACACACAGATAGAAAATACAAGAACTAGCTTTTTTCATTTGTGAGTTCTTCACAACCCTTAGGAAAATTAATTTCTCATAAAAAAAAGCTCAGGAATTTAATTAAGTGAATGAAAAAGTCTTTGTAACATTTGTCAACTTGAAAGTTTTCATCAGATTATTCAAAAACATCTGATAATTACTGAACTGTAAATGTCTTACAAAATAAGATGTTTATAGAGAAAAAGCCTATTCACTTTCTTAAGACTCCTGTAGTCCAATATTTGCTAGCTTTCTCCAATGAAAAAGAATAACTTCATGAAATTTCCTTTTGTTTTAGTGCTTTAGCTGTTTTTAAACTTTAAGATTCCAACAGAAGTTCCAAAGAAGATGAATTTTATAGCAATAATTTTAGAATGGCTTTTCTAATATCAGATACATTTCATATAATTGAAAATAAAATGTTGACAATTACATTAGTTCCCCCAAATTCTTCAAACATGTCATATATAGGAAAAGTCAGACAATAATTCAGGGAGGTATATTAATAAGTATGTCATAAAGGTTTAATTCTTCTCATAATATTCACTTCTCTTCAAAATCAATAATAAAATAATATATATTTTAATTACATGTACTATCTTTCATATCTTTTATGTACTTTATTGAATTACCTTTCTTTTATTGGATTGCTTCTATTTTTACATGTTTTAAGGATATTACTTGACATGTGATTACTGTTCTATAATTTATTAGAAAAATATTAGAAATCACTGAAATATCTATATAGAGAGTAGTTTGGAAAAAAGCGGAATGTGTCTATATAATAGTATGACACTAAATAATATAAATCAAGAAGTTTTTAATGCTATAAAACAATGTAAATGACATCATTAAGTAAAAATGTTAAAGAAATTTATGAACAATATTTTATTATTCCTGGTACATTTCATTTTGTTTTAGTTTTTGCATGTTTTTGATTTGATATTTCAGGATTTTATCAGTCCTGGTGGGGCAGGTGGGTCATATATGATGTCAAGAATTGAAACCAGGTGGGCTACATGTGAGACAATTAACTTCCATACTGATCTATCTAGCCCACTATATTACATTTATATAAAAATACTTGTTTTTGTTTATAAATTTATATATGTCTGAGCAAAAGGCGAAAAAACAAAAACAAACAAACAAACAAACAAAAAAAAAAACCACCAGAAAAGTGTGTTAGCAACTTGCCCATAGGTAAGGAAGTTAGATGCTATGGGACCACTAGGAAAGGTAAGAGATTGAGAATATTTGCAAACACCTTCATCATTTTGCAGGGAAACATGCAGATTTGCATTAAGTGTAAGACTATAAATATTTCCCTATCCAATATGTTTGGAGATTCCTCCAAAAACTGGAAATCGAGCTCCCATACAATCCAGCTATACCACTCCTAGGAATATACCCTAGGAACATAAAAATACAATACAAAAAACCCTTCCTTACACCTATATTCATTGCAGCACTATTTACCATAGCAAGACTCTGGAAACAACCAAGATGCCCTTCAACAGACGAATGGCTAAAGAAATTGTGGTACATATACACAATGGAATATTATGCAGCTGTCAGGAGAGATGAAGTCATGAAATTTTCCTATACATGGATGTACATGGAATCTATTATGCTGAGTGAAATAAGTCAGAGAGAGAGAGAAAAACTAGAATGGTCTCACTCATCTATGGGTTTTAAGAAAAATGAAAGACATTCTTGCAATAATAATTTTTAGACACAAAAGAGAAAAGAGCTGGAAGTTCCAGCTCACCTCAGGAAGCTCACCACAAATAGTGATGAGTTTAGTTAGAGAAATAACTACATTTTGAACTGTCCTAATAATGAGAATGTATGAGGGAAATGGAGAGCCTGTTTAGAGTACAGGCGGGGGTCGGGTGGGGAGGAGGGAGACATGGGACATTGGTGATGGGAATGTTGCACTGGTGATTGGGGGTGTTCTTTACATGACTGAAACCCAAACACAATCATGTATGTAATCAAGGTGATTAAATAAAATATATATATTAAAAAATATAAAAATATTTCAGATATAAAAATTGATTTTAAAATGAATTTATCGTTTGAATTTAGGGATTTATCAAAAATATGAGTTATTCAATATATAATGACAAGTAATCCAGAGCAACAGAGTGGTCCTCATTTTATATTATATATGAAAAATCTATCTTTTTATCAACTATTATCTATCATCTATCTATCTATCTATCTATCTATCTATCTATCTATCTATCTATCTATCTATCTCATATATCTATACCTATCTATCCAATGAGCTCCTCTGGAGACCAAATCAAAGCTTGGATCTATATTCTTAGTGTGGATTGGGAAGGTATTTTACTAGATTCAAAACCTATCTGAAAGTTTAATTCCTTGTGAAATTACAATAAAACATTGCTGCAGCAGTTATTTGTGGAGTTTATTATGCTAACATATATGTAAAAGCATTGCTTATTATTTAGATGATCAAATAAAGGCTTAGCAAGCTAGATCCCCCTTCTTCAGAGCTTAGGGCAGTGCCATGTTGAAGACAAGGAGAAGCTGTAACTGTCTCTGGCCATGTGATAACTATATTATGGTGACCATTTAGAAGACATGTATATATACATATATATATATGTATAATGTAATATGTCAATGATACTTCAACTTCAAGAAATTAAAATTGAAGCAAGGCTTGTTAAAGAAGGTTAATGATAAAGTTAGTACTAGAATTTCCAGGGTTGGACTGGTAGCACAGTGGTAGAGCAATTGCCTTGCACACAGGGCTGACCCAGAATGGACTCGAGTTCAATCCCCCGCCATCCCATATGGTCCCCCAAGCCAGTAGCAATTTCTGAGTACAGGGCCAGGAGTAGCCCCTGAGTGGAGCTGGGTGTGCTCTCCCCCCAAAAAAAATTTCCAGTAAAAGCAGGTATAGTCCACATCTATAGACAATGTGCTTCAGAAGTGAGAGAAGCTACAAGAAGAAATACACTTCAATCAAAACAGAAGGGTTTATATTTTACAAAGCTGTTAACTGAGCTATAACCTATAATTAAATACTTATAGAATACTATAGACAAACATATGGATATTAATTTTAAAGAAAATAATACTATTGTAAATAGCAACATCCACTTAGGTCATCGTAATAATAAATGAGTTTGTGTAAGGGCCAGAACAATAGCACAGTGCGTAGAGCAATTGTCTCCTATGAGATCAAACAGGGTTCAATCCCCCACATGACATTAGCCTCCCATGCACCTGTAGGAGTTATTTCTGAATGCAAAGCCAGGACTGAGCAATTCTGGGTCTGGCTCAAAAAAAATAATTAAAATTAAAATATTTAAAGAAATTATATTTTTTGTAAACTTGGAAAACAACACTAATATTTTAGAAACAAAATTGAATTTTGTAATAAAATTAGATATAAAAATTGTATGTAAAAGAACTTGTAGAGGAGACCAATAATTTTATAGAAATTTGATTTTAGGGGCCGGAGTGGTGGTGCAGCGGTAGGGCATTTGCCTTGCATGCAGCTGACATAAGATGGATTGTTGTTCGATCTCCTCGCATCCCATATTGATCCCGGAGCCAGGAGCAATTTCTGAGCACACAGCCAGGAGTAACCCCTGAGCATCACTGGGTGTGTTCCAAAACCAAAAAATAAAAAAAAATTGATTTTAAATAAAGAGAAAACTATTAAGAGAGTGGAGGGCATGATTTGGGTAGTGATAAATTCTAGGTAAAATGATTCTTGAGACAGTTTGTCTTTATGAGTATTATAGTATCCATATTTTGTCTAACAAAGTTAATCTCTTTGGAGATGGAATATTAGGGGCACATTTAGTTATAGTCAAGTTTCACCCTTGGGTCTGTGTTTAGTGATCATTCCTGGTGATGCCAGGAATTAAACTGAGGTCAAACACAAGTAAGACAAAGATCTTAATTCTTAGACTATTTCTATGACTCCAAGCAAGTTGAATATTAATTCAACTTGGTAGGAGAGAACAATATTCTTTACCCATCAGATGTTTCTTAAACTTGATGGCTTTTCAATACATGTCCAACTATGAGTGACTTCAAAGTTTTTGTTTAGTTTTGGGGATGTGCTCAGGCATTTACTCCTGCCTCTGCACTCAGAAATAACTCCTTACAGGTTTAGGGGATTTCGAGGAATGTTGGGATTGAACCTAGTTTGGCCGCATGCAAGGCAAATGCTCTCCCCTTGTTTGTACTATCGCTCTGGTCTTGTCACTTCAAAGTTTGAATCAGATCTTTGTGGCACTTGGAATAGAGATTTTTATCTTAACACAGTTTAAATAAAGACCCAGTTCTTGTTACCAGTGAAAGGATTCAATTTAAAAGGAAGAAATCAGAGAAGGGACCAATTCTTTTATTCAACAAATATTTGCTCCATGCTGCCTAATTATCTATGTTCTGAGTTTAACCACCACACATAGAAACCTTGTCTTCATATGACTTAGATCAAATATAGACAGTAGACTCAGATGTCCTGTGAACTAGAATAATAAATTATAATAAGATAAGTGGGAGGTATGGTGTGAGATTGAACTACTTGAGTCAAAAGATCAAGTTTGATGCTCAGAAAGTAACATATGAGACCCCCACCCCCACTTAGTTTTTTTTTTTTTTTTTAGCAAACCAGTTCTATGAAGTTCTAGGATAAATATTACAGGAAGAATGCACTGTAAGTTCAAGAGACCCGAGGCATGAAGAAACACATTGGCATGTTTGAAAAATTGCCAGAAAACAGTCACGCCTGCTGCCAGAGTATGGCAGGAGAAGGGTGAAAACGAATGAGATTGGTCATGCATGGCCTTAGTGGCCAAGGGATGGCATTTGGATTTTATCCTGCAGAGTATGAAAGGCTTGGGAGAATATTGAATAGGGAAACCTACTGATCTGACTTGTTCAATGAAGAAAAAAATTAATAAAAATATAGAGTCAATATAGATCTTTGTGTTGAAAAAAAATTTTTTTATTAAGAGTGAGAACAGGAGATAAGTGAGACTTTTTGTGGTATGAGAAAGATGGAATCTTTAGTAGAGGGGAGCTCCCATGTGGGACTCTGGGAACCTGGGGCCACTAGTGGGTGATTGGCAATTAGTTAGGCAAGTGGTCCAATGCAATTTCTCAAGGATGTAGTGGTGTTCCTGCATTGGGCCCACCCAGGCCACCTCAGTAATGCTCAGGGGATCCCAGGACCCCTCTACTACACTATCTCAGGGAAACTTGTAGTCCTAAATAGTGAATCAGGGTCAGCAGCATACAAGGCACTTGTCTTAACTCTTTTACTAGCTTACTATTTAAGGGTCCTCCTAGTAAAAGAATCTTGAGAATGTAAGTGTAAGTGCTCAGTAAACTATGGCTAGAATTTGAAAGAAAAAAAAAAGCATAGTCCATTGGGTACATTTGATGTGAGATCATAATTTCACAGATCTTTATTTAATCAGAGAACAAGGTAGCAGCAAATTCTCTTGAATGGGGGATGACTGGCAAGAAAGAAATTTTGGAGGGAACCATTTATTTTGGGACCATGTCCAAGTAAGATGCTTTCTATGTAGGTACTCAAGTATTGGCTGCATAAGGAACAAAGGACTCAAATCTGGGAAGCTAAATGAGTGAAAATCATAAGCCTAACAAATGATTATATGTCACAGCATAGATAGAATTATCTAGGGTGAAAATATAAAAGGCTTAAGGGATACCTTTAGGTCAAGAAAGGAAGAAGGACCAGTAAAGTGGAATGCGGATGAAATCAAACTAAAACCAGGTGTCAGAGAAGCCAAAAGAGACCTGTTCAACTCTGCCAAATTCTTCACACAGAGGGGGAAAATGAAGACAGAGAGTTGGCTACTGGATTTGGCTACCCAAAGCTGCTGCTGCTGCTTCTTTTTTTAAATCACAGTAAAGGTTGTTTTCATGGCATGATGTTGATGTAAGTTCAATGGCCTTTTCTTATGATAATGAGCAGAGCAATAAAACAGTGGCTGGAAAAAAAAATCTCCTATAGTGAAGTCCTTCATACATTGTTGAAAATGCCTTTCAAGTCATGGAGCTATTAGAGAAAAAGGCATTTCTATTTTTTATATGCTTTGTGATAATATTTCTGTAGGAAAAGTCTTTCTTCCTTAGAGGTTGATGGATATTACTGATCTTAACCAGGAATTATATTGATAATTACATGATAATATTGGTGATTACTATAAGAATAGCAAAGGAATCTGATCTATCTACCCTTGGAGAGCATTTTGAGTTATATTTAGATTCTAGTCTTTTTCTGGATTATCAAACTTTTACCATTAACCCCAAATATGAAATCCATGGTCCAAGTTCCTAAGTTTGTCTGTGTGTAAATTGACCATAGAAGTATCTGAGACTCTAGGCTGATCCCCACCTACCATAATCAGTTTAACTTCTCGGGTCTACTGAGTTAGTCGGGACAACAGGAAAAACCCAGCCCTGGTGAACACTGGATTTTGAAGGCAAAGCCTGAGCATAGATTGCACTGTCTGGCTTTCCGTGGTTAAACAAGACCTCTGTTGACACTTGACTTAAGTGTGATTATCCCCATTTGAGAATTTGAGAACCAGACCATTTAGCTGTGGATTGGTGCCGCATGTTGCTGAGGACCCACTGAAAGTGTTCACTGTGAAAGGCCAGCACACAACACCTGAAATTCAAAATAACTCCAGAGGCGAGCTTGGATGCACTCCTTGTTTGCTAGGTTGTCTGACCACTAAATGATTGATGAGAGGCCTTAGTGGATGAGAAAGTTGATTCACTGAAATGTGTAAAATACACATTTCCTTTTTTTTTTTTCAATATAAACCACCAACGTATGGTCAGTGTATTCAAAAGGTTGGTAATGTGAGTCTTTGTTAGTGTTTCTCTGTGTTTTATTTCCCTTTGCTTTCCTGGAACAACTAACTCTAATGAAACCTGACATCTTGGTGCTAAAATATGTTGACTCTCCCATTCTGCTCTTATTGTACATTGAAAAATGTGCATAAACTCTCTGCTAAATCACCAGTCTTAAAGTGTTTAGAGCTTCTTAGGTTTCTCCAGGGTGCTCACAGGCCTCTGCCTATTTGTTTTCTTATTGAAAAAATGGAACAAGCAGAAGTGGACAAACGGGAACAAGATTGCAATTGAGAGCTGGTCTTTGTAGTAGATACTGTGTTGTGAGTCCCTTATGGCGTATTCATGGCATATTCATGACCTTCAGAATCGATGCCTTCCTCCAGATTGTGTTGACTACTGCCGAATCCTGACAGGATTCTCCTAGAGAGTTTCTCTCAAAAGATAACTGCAATTTTCAAGGTCATGGATTAAGGGTAGATCACTACATATATATGTATATATATTCCGAAAGGGTAGAATAGAGACTGTAGTTTAAAACCTTTCTGAATGGATTTACTGGCTCAAGAATTTTCTAGTATTTTGCTGATACTTCCGTTACAATGCAATTCTTCTCCACCTGTTCCCAGGTCCCATTTCTGCTTCTTTCTCTCCATCAAAGGTTATGGAAGGCCCCTTCAATGGAAGAACTGGATCACACAATTGAGTTTATGAGGGATGGGACTCTGGGTTCTTGCAAGAAGGGGAGGTGGGTACACTGGTGAATTGTGTTGGAATTATGAGTCTGAGAAACCATCATTAATAGTATTGTAAATCACAGAACCTCAACCAATGATAAGAAAACAACAAGAAATAGAATGTGAAAGTGGATGACCAAAAGACAATGCTCTAGCAGCAGACTCTTATCTATATAGAAGGTCCCATATAGAGACCATGTTGGAGAAAACCTATAAAATTGACACTGAAAATGCAAAACAAAAAAGTTTTTCATCTAGTGATGTGGTTTTGCACTTCTAATTGAGCTGTGTAGTCTTAGCTCTCTCCTCTGTAAAATCTCACATTCTCTCTTTTTTCCTCTCCCTTATTCCTCATATTTTCCTTCCTCATACTTTTGAAAAGAAGTTGTTTTGATTTCACTAGAAAAACAATCACGATTGCTTAATCCCAAGAAACTCAGTGTTTTTGCAAATCTCCAGCTCAGAGTTAGACTCTTGGATAACTGAGACCAACTTAGTTATTTTGGGGTGGGAGGGGGAGGAGCAATGGCACAGCAGTAGGTCATTTGCCTTGCACGTGACTGACCCAGGACGGACCTGGGTTTAATCCCCAGCATCTCATAAGGTCCCCCAAGTCAGGAGGGATTTCTGAGCACAGAGCCAGGAATAACCCCTGATAGTAACCGGATGTGGCCACAAAACAAACAAACAAAAAACAACTTTGTTTTTGAGTCCTTAGAAGATGGAATAGAAAGCAATGTTTGAAGCTACCAAAATGTGGAATTTCTTCCTAAATGTAAAGACAGACTTGAATAAATCATGATTGTTTCCTCTGCTTTATTTAGTAAAGAATAAGAATGGATAATTACTATAAATATCTCCTCAAGTCCTAGGGATAATTTCAGTTGTAGACCATGTACTTTGCATGTGCAAGGCACTGGGTTTGATTTGGCCATGGCTACATTACTCGAGTGACACTGCGTGTCACCCCAGTGGCCACCAAGCCCTGCCACATATGACCCCTGCAACAATAAAAATAAACAACTGAACATCTTTTTTTTTTTTTAAGAGTAGAGAATTGTAAAGAATGGAAGATGCAAATGGCTTGACCAAGATTGAACTTGCTCGGACCTCCTTGTTGGTAGCTAGCACCAGTCTTTATCTGGTCATCATTGATTACAGCAAAAGAATATGCTAAAACTTAGTTCCTCAGACCAGGGACACATGTTTGTTTACATGTCAGTTCTCCAGACTTTTCTTCACTGGATCAGAATCCCTGAGAGAGTGAAAGGGGGGGGGGTAGTAAAGGGGATAGATCTGGTGGTCTCTATTGAACAATACATTTTACACTGGTGCAAGTTTGGAAAAATAAAAGTAGGACACATAAAAGTCTACCAGATCTGCTTTGGTGAAAAATTAGCTTAACAGAAATAATAACAACAAATTATCTGCATAGGACCACCTTTTGTTACCAGCCAACTTATTCATAGCCTCTGAGATCCTCTAAACAGTCACCTCTTTTGTTCCTCTAATTGGTTACCAAGAAAACCGCATTCATGAAAATAGTCAACAAATTGAATGTGCCCTTTTTTTTTTCAAAGCACCCTTTGTCCATTATGGAAATGAGGACATCCTGGTGATAAAGCAAAAGATTCCCCTGGTGCCTTCCCTCTGTGTCCAGGATTCAGACTAGATGATCAAGTAACTTTAACACCTGTATGTAGATGAAGTAGGAAGTCTGATGTTGGCAACTTCAACTTCTGCTTTTTAATCTTTCCCCAGGTTCCACGCTTTCATCCAAATACTGTAGTTCACCGTGCCTTGCACCCTGTGTTTGAAAATGGCATAACTCATTGGAGAGCAAGTTAATACAAGGAGTATGGTCCTTGCCTTAAATGCAAGATGAAGGCTTCAATCCTGATTTCAAGTCCCCAGCATCTCTTGAGCAATGCACAGAAGTCGCTGAAATACAGTCCTGAAAACAGGACTAGAAATAGCTTTTGGATACTTTTGGGAATGGCTTCAATCTCCCCACTCCTGGCAGAGCCAAGTACTCAATTATGTACTTATTACACATTTAGCTTTACAGGAATCTAACTGAACTGCTGTGGGTTATTATGGCACTTTTTATTTGCCACCCATCAAGATAAATGGTTTTGGTGCTGTTTCACTGATGTTAGGTCAGAAATGTTTTTGTTTCATTCTTTTATAACAAGTGTGTGACATGATATGACTACTTTTTATTGCAACGAGGAGTGTAAAGTCGTTCACGTCTTTCTTTTTGGTACTACTAGGAAGTTAGCCATTGTAGACTGAAAAACTTAGACTCAGTTATTCTATCGTTCATGAGAGTATTGGGGATATCAGCATTTCACCACTTTTAAATAGTGATAACTAAGAAATCTGCAGAAAATAAGCTTTATTACGTCTATGGTAATGACGCTTGCTATTCCAAGGCTCTAATAATTCCTCTGGGTGTCTCAAAGAGTCAGTTCCAAGGCAGCCCAAAGCATGTCTTTTTGACAGTATAAAGACTTAGTAGACATTGATCTCCGATCCTTTTGACACTTGTATGGGGTTGGTGTTTCCTTCATAAATGTGCTGGGTTTCCCGCAGGATCATTCCGTGGGTTTCTCTGACAAATTTATATTCCTGGCTGGATTTACCATCACGAGATAAAAATCTTTGACAAGTTGATTATTTTTTTCCTCCATAATTTGAAACCATGCTTTACTAATTAAAAGTTGCTGATTACCAAGGCTTTATTATCAAATTAGCTAAAGAAAATTTCTACTGAAAAACTACCCTGAATCTGTGGTGTGTATTTTACGTCAGAAAAAAAATGTCCACATCACACATGTTATTGCTTGGAGGTTCAAATATAATGGACTGAGTATTTAAATATTTTGGATCCTTTTAAACAGTTTATTTTAAATTCTGTAGTCTGATGAGTTGTTTTAAATTCAAATGAAATAATTTTTTAAAAAATCTATGGGTGAACAAGGACATGCATAAATATGGACATAGCTAAACATCTGTAGACATACAATAAAGACTAAATAAGAAGGCATTGGGCCTTTTAATGAATATTTACTGACAATAGATCCTTGGCAGTAGAAAAAATACATTGTGCATCTTAAGAAATGATAGCTTGAACATTTTGTAATTTTCAGTGTATAAACCAAACACCAGAACTTAAGTGATTTCAAAAGCTTGTTGAAAATCAATCTTTACTTTTAACCATACACAAAGCACTGAAGCATTGTGTTTGTGCTACTTTGGGGATGAATTTGGGAATAAAAATAACAGAGATAAGGTGAAAGGTTGAATAAATGTTCAACTGAGATTATTAGTAGGACCAGGTAATCAGTAGAGCCCATTGGAACAAAAAAATTATGAAGTCATGTACCTATGGGGCTACAATAATCACCAAAAATGGATTAAGAATTTGGGTTTTATTTAGTAAGAAGGTGAAAAATAATAAAAAAAAAAACTCGTGGTTTTTGTTGCAGAGCTATGCAAAACCATTAAGGTATAGAAATAAATCTTTGACAAGTTGATTATTTTTTTCCTTCAATACTTGAAACCATGCTTTAGTTTCTTGTGTACAGTATTTCTTGATACCTCACCTTTCTTTAATAACCCTAACCATCTTTCTTTAATATAATTTCTATTATATTATACAACTTGAAATATATGATGACATTTATAATAGAGGAAGATAGTTTTGTCAAGCTAAACACTCTGATTCCAGAGGTAGAAAAAAAGCAGGTGAATTTTTCATAAACCCCATCTTTATTTTAGTATGTAAATTATATCGCACTCAAAATTTTAGTTTAATTATTTTTATAGCTTTATTGAAGAAATAAATGGCTTATGTGTAATATGAAGATTCTAATGAGTTTTGGCCTATGTAAACATTCATGAGACATCACCCTGACTATGATAAGAGGTCTATCTATTTACCCAAATTATCTTCTATATCTTTGTACTTAATCCTGGCAAAAAAGATCCATTTACTCCATCATGTGTATCTACAAATGATTTGTTCTATGCTATTAGAGATTCGATTGTATTTTATAGAATTTTATAAAAAGTGCGTATATAAACATGCAACTGATTTTTATTGTTTTGCTTTCATGTAACACACATCTCTAAGATTATCTATGCAAATTGCTGAGTCTACCATCTATTTTTTTAAATGTAGAGTAGTAGTCATGTAGTGAATTCTCAACAATTTTCCTGTTCATTGAAATCTGCATAAACATTGGAAGTTTTTTTCAAGTTTAGGCTATTCAACTTAATGCTGTTACAAATTTTATGTTCAAATTATATATGAACCTATGCATTCATTTCTCTCACATAAGTCCTTAGACTAGAGGATAGAATGACTTGATTATAGCTGTATAGTATGTAACTTGAGATTATATAACATTGTTAAATCATTTTCCAAAATGATAATAATCCTACACATGCACAGCAATGTAAGGAAGCATCATTTATTCCCTATTTACACCAATCCTTCGTGTAATTTGACTTTTACTTTTACCCAATCTAATCCAAACATGGTAGCCATAACATTTTGATTTTAATTTAAATTAAAGTGATCAAGATTCTCTTTTATCTTTCTATCTTCCCAGAGCTGTGTCTATTCACCTTATGAATGTATATTTGGTATGTATCTTATTATTAAGTTGCCAGAGTCTGAGACATAGTAAGATTTAGTTTTAAAGTTATCTTTTGCCAGTCTGTGGCTTGTTCTTTTGTTTTTAGAAGACTTAAAGTGCAGAATTTTCCAATTTTGATGGATTCTAACTTATTTGCAATATTTCAATAGCCCAACAATTTTCAATTGTTTTATTTTTGTATTCTATTAAGATATTTTAGTCAAGTCATTGAATTGTTTCTATAGGCAGTGAAGAGCTAGCACAGGAGTTGAGACGTTTTCTTTGTACATCATCAATTTGGTTTAGTCTCCAAGTGATTCCTGAGTACAGAGCTCAGAGTAAGCCCTGAGCACTGCTAGGTAAGTATTTCCCCCCCCATCATTTTTTTTTTCTATTTTACTTTACTCAGTGTGTAATAGATTGAACTGGGGCATATATGAGACAGGCTCCATCCCATTAGCCCATTTACAACTAAAACATTTGTTTAGCACTGCCTATGTTTCCCCTAGCACCATCAGAGCTAACTCTGACTTAGGCTCTTGAAGGCAGCTTGACCCTTTTGAGGCTTGGTTTTAAACTCCATTATTATAGACTGGGAATGACCAATAGCATAGAGTTGAATTTCCCTCAGGGCTAGGGTAGTACTCTTCTGTGTCTACCAGATGTCCCATCTAATATAAAATTATTCTCCTACTGTGGTGGATCGATGAACTCTTTGGCTTGCTGTGTGAGGGTGAAGGTAGATAGATGCCTTCTGATTCCATCTTGGTTCTTTCCATAAATCAGTGAGCTACTTTATAAGTCTGCACCAAATAGCATACTGTAAAAATCCCAAAGGTAAAATCCTCTCAGTTCTATAGACCTTTTACTGGTCTTTGCCTTGTGAGTCTGATTATTCTACATTCTTTAAATACTCAACTCAACTCAACTCAACTCTCTCTCTTTCTCTCTTTCTCTCTTTTTCCTTAAGAGCCTGTGTCTCCCATTCATAAGCCTTGAAATTCTGGATAGTAGAAATAATCATCATACCATTGACATTTTATTCTTTTCTCCCATTTTAATTGAGATGTAATAAGTTAATTTTAGGCATATTAATATGGCCTGAATTACACATATTCTAAAATTATTGACACAACTAGTTTAATTGGCAACTTAATTATATATATATGTATATATATATATATATACATATATATATATATATATATATAAACTCTTGCTCCGAGAGAGCTGCTGTACAATGTACATATTGGTATATATGTATATAAAATTTGTATGATTTTTCAGTTGTTCAAATTGAGAGTAAAAACCAGTTGCTCTTTTCTTCATCATATCCCTCAATTACACACAAATTATTTTAATGTCTCTCTAGACTAGTTAATAAACTTAAGCTTAAAAAATTAAATGCATCTCTTTTCTGCTGAGCCAGCCTAGACACATCAAGGACCATAATCTCTCCAGGACCCACACCCAAAAAGTGCACCGCTCTGCTTTGCTTCGTGACCACGCTTATCTTGTAACCCCTGAATTCCATTTCTGCACATTGTAAGAAGCAATCTACAGCCTTACCAATGAAGTAATTTTGCAGTACACCCCTATATTTACAGAAATCAAGATAGCTCCTCTAATAATCTAAAAAGTAGGAAACAGCTAGGTATCCTTTCAAATAAGAAGTTTAGAGTAGAATTATGGAAAATGTTCAGGGAGCTCAAAAAAGGCATAGATAGACTTGACTGGAGCACAAATAAGCATCAAGAGGATTTGTCAACTGAAATTAGAATTTTTCACACTGAACTAACAGATCAGAAAAACTGAGTTTATGCAACTGTTGCTAGGCACGAGGTTTGGGGTGACCTCATGCCGGAGGCTTTCTCCCTAGGCTGGGGAGTGCTGGGAGGCTTGGCAGGCCCTATAGCCTACTCCCTCTTTTTCCCCTGGACTCCAGGCCCTCCCTGAGTGCTGGCTCAGGTGGCCAGAAGTGGGTTCAGGTGAACTCCTAGTGGTCCTCAGGCTTCCCCCTCCCTCCCTACTCCAGCGGGGAGGTGCATGGGGAGGAAGGCAGGCAGACATCTGGCTTCCGGTTTCCTCCTTGATTCTGAGACCAGTTCTTGCCAGGTATGGGGTTTGGGGAGATCCCATACCGCAGCCCTTCTCCCTGGCCTGGGGAGTGCTGGGAGGCTTGGCAGGTCCCCAGCCATCCTTGTCTTTTTCCCCTGACTCCAGGCCTTCTCTGGGTGCCAGCTCAGATGGCCAGAAGTGGGTTCAGGTGGACTCTTAGTGGTCCTCAGGCTTCCCCCCTCCCTCCGTACTCCAGGGGGGAGGTACATGGGGAGGAGGGCGGGCAGACATCTGGCTTCCGGTTTCCTCTTTGATTCTGGAGACCAGCTCTTGCCAGGTATGGGGTTTATGGAGGCCCCACACCGGAGCCCTTCTCCCTAGCCTGGGGAGTGCTGGAAGGCTTGGCAAGCCCCCAGCTGTCCCCCTTTTTCTCCCTTGGACTTCAGGCCTTCCCTGGGCGCAGGTCTAGGTGGATTCTATAGGGGTCAACAGGCTTTCCCCCTACCTCTCCTTACACAATGGGAATGTGCTTTGGGAGGAGGGCGGGCCGTTCTAGCACTGGTTTATGTTGGGACAGTCACTGGAATTTTTTTCTCCTTGTTTTCCTATTGATAGTATTGTATGCATATATTTTATATATACATAACACCCATCTTGTATTGTGACCTTGATACTGACCTACAAATCTCATTTCTAATATTTTACTGCCTCAGTTCCAACCCTTATTTCCCCCCATCTTCCCATGTAGGTGCAGCTCATGACATGAAGCTCACCACATAGAGTGGTAAGTGTAGTTAGAGAAATAACTACACTGAAAACTATCATATCAATGTGAATGAATGAGGGAAAAAGAAAGCCTGTCTCGATTACAGGTGTGGGTGGGGTGGGGAGTAGGTAGATCCGGGAAATTGGTGGTGGGAAACCTTCATCGGTGAAGGGGGGTGTTCTTTACATGACTGTAATCATACAACTACAATTATATTTGTAATCACAGTGTTTAAATAAAGATAATTTATAAAAAAATGTAAAACTACTAAATGTTATGATAGTAGTAAGTACATTACAAGTGTTCTTTTGAAACCTCTACTACATTAAAGCATAATTATCCACATGATATAAAAACTGTTGGTATATGATTAACCAACTAAAGTTAAGTTGTTTTATAGAGCATACAAATAACCTGCCCCACAAATGTAAAATTATACCCATTTTGATATTTTTCTTTTAATTTAGAATGTAATTTCAATGTTCCTATCTAGAGCCTATTGAATAGTATTTTATAGTAGAGTACAAAAACTTGTTATTCAAATGTATTTAAATATTAAGTAATATGTTAAGTCAACAAAAATTTTATTTTAAAATAATAATAATTTCAGTTACCTGCTAACAGTCATTTGTTTGGAAATGAGGTAGGAGTAAATTAAAATTTTGTTTGCTAAAAAACCTCAAAAAAATTAAATGCAAAAAGAAAAGAGCTTAATATTCCTATAGCTGCCATTATATCTAGGGCATCCATTCACCACTTAAAGATACACTTATATATACTAGAGTAAGAAGAAAAATATTTAAAGTCTATATAAAATTATTTTTATCATTCTTGGATAGCAAGATAAATACAATAAACAATTACTTTAAAATTTCAGAGCAGAGAGGAAAAAACTTGATTCCAAATTACTCCTGTTGGATTGTTCCTGTTCTTGTGCTAATTCAGGCTGATGAATAATAACTTGAGGTTTGATAAAAATTACATGTAGATCCAGAAAGATAGTACAGGCACTTGCTTTGGATAGGCTTGCCAGGACACTTCATGCAACCCCCATACTACTGCAAGAAATAATTTCTGAGCAGAATAAACCCTGAACACCACTGGGTATGGCCCAGCATTGCTCTAAATTATAAGTTAATGTCATTATCCCAGTGCTCCAGCTACATAAAAATAACTTTTGAATTTTCATAGTACTATAGAAATATCTGTAGTCTATATACATTACAACACATTTCATGCAAAATAAGGATGATTCTACACTAAGGGAAGGCTTTTACAAAATAGCTGTAAGTATAAGAAATACTAGCAGTATTACAACAATATTTATTGAAGGAGATCAGAATCAATAACGTAGATTTTCTTCTTTGTAGTTCTTTGTAAATTGACATGACATTTTTAGAGGAAAACCAGTTCTCATTTACATTTCCCTATTTAGCTATGATTCAAAGTGAACTATTTCTTTCAGAGATGTCTCCTTTAGAGAATATATCTCTTTCAGAATATTAGAAAATTCTCATATTAATAATAGAAAAACTATGTTCTTCTGCTGGATAATAGTTCAAGGGGCTGAAACTCATGGCTTGCATGCAGAAGACCCAGATTCTGGGGCACAGTGGTAGGGTGTTTGCTTTGCACGTGGCTGATCCAGGACAGACCTTGGTTTGATACCCTGTGTCCTATATGGTTCCCTCGAGCCAGCAATAACCCCTGATTGTCACAGGGAGTGTCCCAAAAAGCAAAAAAAAAAAAATAAAGGAAGAAGAAGAAGACCAGGATTCTATTCCCAGTGCTCCATGGTCCCTTGAACAATGTAGGGGAGTCACTTCTGGAAGCAATGAGTCAGGAGAAACTTTTAAGCACTTTCTGACATGACACCTCATTAGGATAATGAAAGTCCTCATTAGGATTTCAAGATGTCAAAGGGGAACACAGAACCTTAGGAAAGGGGCAACATACTCTTTCCAGAAATATTACCCATTTTTTTTAAACATACTAGCTCAACCGTAGTCTTCAATAACATACTAGGCCAACCATAGTCTTCAATTTACTTTCAATATATAACTAGTTGGAAACATAAATTTTCCTGAATATTCTAAAAATCTTATTCCAGTTGTGATAAAAAATAGCATGCCACTATTTAAAGACAAATCTTGATTATAAGCCAAAGAAACACATGTGTCTGAACATCTAGAAATTTCCTATCAGAAAGGACAAGTCCTGAAAGAAAGAAAAATAAAGACAGGAAGAAAGAAGAAAGAAAGAACAAAAGAAGGAAAGGAAAAGAAAGAGAAAAAGAGAAGAGAGAGAAATTAATTTTTTCTAGAGATAATTGAGATTTGAACAGTATATTCTCAGTACTGACTAGATTCAGAATTTCTAATTGAGTTTATTAAAGACACAGGTTGTACAACTCCACCAACCTGACTCTATATGGCTGGGAAAAGGCTTGCCATTTGTTTATGTAGTAAGCACCCTGTGTGACTATGAAAGATTTGCTTTGTTTCAAATATCCCACATTGGAAGCAGAGCAGGATTGCTTTTGAATGATGGTACTCCACTATGTATACTAGGCTGGGAGGTCCATGGTCAAGGTCTCTGTGTGTGTCTGAGTGGTTTTGTGTGGGAGTAGTTATGTGTGGGTTAAGATGGTGAGCAAGAAGTTCTTTGCCCTCTCGATTCAACAAGATCTCAACAATTTCTCTCTGGTTATTTTGGAACTGTGGAAGAAATAAAGAAGACTTGCATATTTCTCTTTCAACCTACTACTCTTATGGGAAAGTTAGATTTACTTAATAAAAAGAGAGATTTATGAAACTTGGGGAAAAATATATGGAATGTGTGAGTGAAGGTAATTTTGAAACCCGAGACCCTGGAGATTTCCTTAAAACAAAGAAGAACCTCATTTATCTAGAATTGTTTGGATTAAGGCGCTTTGTTACTGTTGGGGGTGGAGGACATAGGGTGGGATCAGATGTCTTTAGGGATCCTTTCAGCTTTGTCACTGTAATACTTCATGAATAGTCTTTAAAGCAGCTAGCCATCAGCCAGATTTCTTTCCACATACTTCAATACAATTTCCCCCAAGACAGCCAGTGCTAGAGGTGCTGGAAGCTATTTGGTTTTCACTTCTCCAAGGTTGATCAATTTTTTTTTTCAAAAAAGTTATTTTCTTCCTGGAAGACAGTAGTGTAGAAACTATTGGCCATTTAAACTTAAGGCACATTAGCTCAAGTATTATAAAAAAAAAGTATTTATTATGTGTGTATATTTATATATAAACAGGAAACTGACATTTTTTAAAATTTCTTTTTAGATAGATATTAATCAGTGTGATTCTAATTACTTTCTAGATGACTTCTTTAATAGAATTGTGTACCTAGAAATGTTCTAGCATTTGGATTCCATTTCTAAAAGCTAAATGTTTCTTATAAATTCCAATTTAAATTTTAATGCTTTGATCTGTGCAAAAGACTTCAAGGGGCAGGAGAGACATTACAACAGGTAGGACCTTTGCGTTGCATGAAGCAACCCAGTTTCCATCCCATGCATCTTGTATGGTTCCCTTGAACGTGTCAGGAGTGATCCCTGAGTGCAGAGCCAAGATTAAGTCCTGAGCACCACCAGGTGGCTGTGCCCCCATAAATCAAAACAAAATAAAAGCACAAAAAGACTTCAAGGATAAAGGAAATGCTAAGAAAGGTTTGTTTATGGACATAATTTTAGTTTAGTGATGTAGAGTATGATTGTATGGGTTTAGTTTTCAGAATGACACATTTATTTGCAAATATCAACTTTTGACAAATTTGCCTATGAAACTTAATGGTGCCATTTGTATTAGCTAAGTCGTCATGCCAACAACTCAGTCTTTCTGTATCCTGATTATTTTATGTCCCATATTGGGAACAGTGATAATACAGTGATAATATTCATGAATTTATGATTGGATACATTATGGAACACTTTAAGGCGTATAGTAAATCTTTGGTAAAAATAAAATGTTGTTTACTAATAGCAATACTAGTTCAGTAGGTTTACTACTAGTACAGTAATAGTAGTAGTAACATTCTATATACTTTACACACATAGTATATATAACAGTAATATAGTGGTATTAATATTCATGTTAGGAAGAGTATTATGGTAGTGCTGTTAGTTATGTGGTAGAGTAGCACTAAGAAACAGAAATAATAATAGATTTATTACTGAAAATGTTTCAAGGCAGTAAGCTAAAGTTGCATGAAATTTAAAGAAGTTTTGTTAATTGTATAAGGTTTTAATAATTTATTTAGAACTGAGATAATTTTTATATTATCTAATGGTGCTAAATATTGAATGTCTGTGTAAAATGTTTGTACCAAATATTGAATGATCTACTTAGTAAACATATGAAATATAATTTCTGCTACCCTATTTCTCGGAACATATAAATAGCTAGCTCTGTTGCAAATCTAAGATTAAGTTTGCCCTCAAATTCATTAATGTTTCAGTGGAGTTAATTATCTCTTCATTTTCTACTTCCTATATTTCCAAGAAAAAGCCAATGGAAGTAAGTCTGGAAGAAAAGAAATATCTATTCTCTTTAGCAAACTTTGTTGAAATGCACTGTTGTAGGCCTTGTTATTTTTAAGTGCCTGGATTTTCTTTATGAATTCATTAAAAATATTTTAACAGCTCTGGTGGCCCAGTATCTCATTCCAACATAAACTCAGCACTGGAAAGCACATACCATTTGGCTCACCTTTTCATTTCATGGCTTAATAATAATGGCAAATTACAGGTGCTGAAATGATGTTAGATCCCTTAACATAACTGATTCTGGGCTCATATTTACTCATTTTTCTACAGGACTTCTTAATATATATGGCATCTCACTCCTGATAGTAAGTTAATGTTCCTCAGCCTGGAATTAAATTTCAATAATGGTTTTACCTTTTTTAATTTTTAAGAATTTGGACCTGTCATTATAAGTTTTTTAAAAAACACTTTGCAAGAGTAATGTCTATATTGTTGGATTTTTAAATGATGGGCAAAACCAATGATTCATAACAGAGGTTATCTCATCTAGTTTGTATTCTTCTAAATTTCTTGAATATCTTCTCAAATAAAAATTTTATGTCTCCTCGCCTAGCTATCTGAAATATTTATAAATGGATGTATGATTTTGTTTAGTTCCTAAAACTTTTAGTTATTCAGTTATCTGAAAGTCTCTCTGTATGCCCCTTATTTTAAACTTTTACATTTCAATCTTGGTGTTTTTATTTTTCACACTTCCAAATCTTTGTTGTAACATGCTTTTTGTAAGGTTTTTGACACTGATGATCATGTCATAATAAATAAGTGCAGCTTCTTTCATTCAATCTGTATTCTTTTTGTTTTCTCTTGTCTTATTACATTGGCTAGAATTCTGATAAAATTCTATTGAATTCTACTGAATGTTCAATAAAACTGGTAAAATGGACTGATAACATTCAATTGATTCTCAGTGTTGGTATAATACATTTAGTCTTTTACCACTAAGTTTGATATTCATTTTAGATTATTTTTCTCTTTTATATTAATTACAGATTTTTTCATAGGGCTACTATAATGTTAAGGTTGATTCCATTTATGCCTAGTGGACTGAGATTTAATTTTGAAAAATGTATTTTATGCTTCTACTGAAATGGTCAGATGTCTTTTTTCTTTATTATGTTAACATTAAATTAACTTATTATGCTAAATTAGTTATATTAACTGGTTTGGATATTTTTTTAAGTTTAGGAATCAGAGCAGTAGCACAGTGGTAAAGCATTTGCCTTGCATGTGGCCTACCTGGGATGAACTCAGGTTCAATTTCCGGCATCCTACATGGTCCCCCAAGCCTGCCAGGAGCTATTTCTGAGTGCAAAGCCAGGAATGACCCCTGAGCACAGCTGGGTGTGGCCCCCAAACCTAAATAATATTTAAAACAAATTTTAAGTTTAATTTACTTTATTTAAAGAACGTCTGTCATATTGTTGACATAGTTTATTGAAATACATTTGTTTCCAGATAAGTGGGAGCAAAGTTATTTAAAAGAGAAAAGAAAGGGGAAAAGAAGGAAGAGAAGACAAAGAAAAAAGTGAGTGCAGTGACAAGCAAAATTGTGAAAATTATTATATCTCCAATGTGATCATTAATTCATTGTCAGAAGGTTTAGTAAGCTCTTCTTGCTAGCTGACCATTGGTTACTTCATTTGTTTCTGAAGATTAGGTGAGTTCAGCTATACAATGGCAACTAAATTAGTGTGTTCCTCAGGGCCAGAAGGAATAGCACAGTGGGTAGGGCATTTGCTTTACATGCAGTTGACTTGGGTTTGATCCCAGTTATCCCATATGGTCCCTGAGCCTGCCAGGAGTACTTCTGAATGCAGAACCTGAGCGAATAACCCCTGAGTGCCACTAGTGTGGCCCCAAAACCTAAATAAATAAATAAATAAATAAATAAACAAACAAATAAGTGTATTCCTTGGGGATGGCAGTACTAAACAAATATGTTGTTATGTGACCACAAATGCAGCCACACAGTTTGAGAATTCCAAGTACTATTGTTGATACTACAGCTTTCGTGAGTTCTGGTTTATGACTGCCAGGTCTTTGTGCTTTGTGAAGTATGAGACAGGTAGGGTTATCTGCCCTCATTCCAAAAAAGTTCTGGTTGATATCTAGCCAAATACCAGAATATCTGGAGTTTTGGTCAGAGTGGTGTCTCTGCAGAGAGCCATAGAGGAGCGGTGAGGCAGAGCCATAGATTATGCTGTGATTGGGGGTCATGGGGACAGTAGGAGTGGCTTCGGCCTGGTAAAGGCTTGTGGCTCTTTTTGAACGTTGAGTAAGTGCAGTGAGTCTGAGTATATTAACTCTACACATGTTACAACTTACATGTTGTTGTTGCTGCTGCTGAGTATCTACTTATGGGTAGTACTACATCATACAGTTAACTCTGAGAAAGAAAATATAGACTGTAGAGAGTAGCCACCAGAACAGAATGAAAAAAGCCCTCTAACCACTTATTCAAAATTGACTTCTGTGCCCTATCACCTGGTATCTATTTTGAATGTTTTCATCTTTAATATTTGCCCATTCTATGCCTGTGTATTCTCTCTTTTTTAAAAGAATGAGATATCTATTTTACAAGGCAGTTAGATGTCATGACGTTTAACATAAAAAACATACCACCCAGTGAATAATAGTAGGCATACTTGGCTGCATGGAAATCATTAAATAACTGTGCTGTGTGTCTCTCAGGAGTCTCATGTTTGAGGTCTGAAACTCTTGACCAAAACCTTCTCTTTTTGCTAGAAAAGGGAAATCCTACCATTACAACTTTGAACACAAATGCAGTAGACTTCCCCGGACTGCTTTCCTTAAAGTTGTGGCTTTAGAGAGGAACTCCATTAAGAGGCACTAAGTGCTACCAGCTCACCCTATAGAGTTTCTTTCCCCTTAACAGTGTCTTTCCCTACAAGAATTGGGGATGAAGTAGCATATTCCTAGATCCTCAGAGAGACTTCAGTATTACCTTTCATTTTCTACATTCATCCTTGTGAGGCTCTTTCTTCCTTCATGTAAAATAACAACAACAACAACAACAACAACTATAAAGCTTGTGTAGAACCATTTATCCCTAATTATCTTCAAAGGCCACCATCATCTTTTTTTTTTTTTTTTTTTGGCGACCATCATCTTCATGTATGTCATTACAGGTACCCAGTGCCGATGTCCTGAAACTCTATATTTTGATCCTCCTCTGTGGCCCCATTTCATCTCCATCTGCTTTCAACAAATCAAGAACGACAGCCCATCACTTAGAGCCTCCTCTTCCCCACCCTTCCCTCTCCCTGCACAAGTGCGATTAAATTGTCTTGATTTCACCATTTTAGGGGCTGCCAAAGATGATGGCAATCAAACCCCATAAGTCCTGAAGTGCTTCCATTAACCAATCAGAGCTTGTCACTGCTGTCAAATCTGCCCCGAAATGCTGTTTTTGGTAGCTTTGAATTCTTGTGTGTCTGTGTCCACTGGGGAGAATGGTGTTTAGCCAGTTCTTTTTTTTTTTTTTTTTTTTGGATTGTGCAGTTAATGGCAGACACTAATTCTCAAATCTCAAGCAACTACTTTTGCTCATTCCGAAGTGTAAAACAAGTTCGATAATTTCCTTATGACTCCTTGCTTGTTCTAGAAGGTGATTACATTGACTTGTCTTGAACAGAACAGAACAGAAACAAGCTCTGAAATTTCACACTTGGAGACCATCAAAGAACCCAGGAGAGAATTTGCAGCATTTGGACGCATCAACAATCAGTCATGATGGACAAAGCAGCTTGGAGTGATGCATAGTGCTGAGTGAAATTCTTTGCAACACAAAGGCACCTAGTTTGACATTTCAATTGCAGGCAGCCCTTGGGTCCCTTCCAGGAGCTGCCCGTGGTTGAACGCAGTTCTGATCACTTATTTGAGGGGCGCCATGGGGGTAAGGAGAAAAAAAAATAAGAATCAAATTGTTCTCGGAAATCACGTTTAATGTAGAAATCTGGTTAATATTAAAATGCAATCTGCAGTTTTCAAGTATTCTATTCCTCAAGGAAAATATTTCCTGTGCAAGGGGTAGGAGCAGTAAGCACTCTCTTATTACATCACTTCCTATGTCAAGCCCAACTAGCATTCAAAATGTATTACTGTATTGATAATGCTAATTTTAAAATGATGCCTTTCCCCCACCCCCTTTTGGTTAAGGAGACTGGGCAAAATTCCAATCATATGGATCAATTTAGCTTTAGATGGTGCTGGCCAAACTGATATTTCATGCGCTATATAGACTATAGTTCTCCCACATGCTCAGAAATACTAGTCCATGTGTCCTCTGTCCTCTCTTGCTTATTGCATAGCATTCGTTCTATTCCCAGAAGTTTTCCAAGGAAGCAACTCTCACATGGATTTCAAACAGCAGCTGAGAGAGAGAGAGAGAGAGAGAGAGAGAGAGAGGGAGAGAGAGAGAGAGAGGAGAAAGAGTGAGAGAAAGAAAAAGCAGAAAGAGAGAGAAAGGAGAGAGTGAGAGAGAGAAAGAGGAGAGAGAGAACGAAGAGTGATAGAGATCCCACCTTTCTCAACACACTTGCAGTTTTCAGCTTTTGCATTACTAGGGAGTTAAATACTAATTTTGAAGGACTGAAAGACAGTATAAGACTTAAAGCATTTGCACTTTTGGACCCAGTTGTTTTGACCCTAGCACCACATTTGACCCCTTAAACACCTCCAGGAATGATACCCTAGCATAGAGCTAGGTGTAAGTCTGAGCACATTTGGGAGTGACCATTACCCACTCTTCCCCCAACCTTTGTTGCCCTACATAGTTGATTTCTGCAACTCAGCTTTGCACCATGTGCAAATCAACTTGGAATTTTCCCTGTTAGTATGATTGGCTTCACTGCAAATTCATCACTAATGGATTGTATGGATGTAACCACAGGTATGCATCCTCTCTTGATCCACATTTTGTTTTCCCTGAAAAGCTTTACAACATGAATGCTGATGACTTATTAGAATGAAATCTTCTGAAATATCTGTCTCACATAGTTACATTCTTTTCTTTAAAAACTGAAATCAGAAAACCAATAGAATACCTCATTTTCTAGACCAGAAACCCAAATAACAATTTTACAGGTCTTGAGTCTGTCCAGGTCTTTACGGAGCATAAGTGACTTTCTGGAGAGAGCCAATCAATACTCGTGATTAATAATATGCCTTCTGAAAAACTCTATGTAGGAAAACTTGTATTCTTGAGGTATTACCAACTCACCATTTTAATTATTAGGATTTTCTCCAAAACAAAAAAAGAAGACAAATCTTCTCATTTAAAATCACAAGTGTATAACTATCTTTGTTTACTATTTTTGAATTCATCAATTTAATGATATATGATGAATTAGTGCCAAGAACAATAAAATGTTTAGTTTCCAAGACTAGCCATAGAGTGTTAGATGCTAAGGAATTTTAAAATAAAAAACCTTATTCTTCTCTATTCTCTTAAATGAGTTTTTATTTCTATTCAAAATCTTACATTTTTTGATTTTTTAATTTCTTAGAATATTCAAATTTTACAATGCATTTTTTTGTGGAATTGAACTGAAATTACAGTAAATAAAGAGTTAATTACATGCTTTTTCCAGTGAGAACTTCCATTGGTTCAAGTTTGCCAGCTAAAATATTGACAGTTGGTTGGGTGCACAATTTAGAGGACCCATACATTTTGTATTTTGCCAAAGTGTATTGTTCAATTTTTCTATGTTAAGCAAATATATAGTAGCTATTTAGCCAGAGTCTTAGGAGATCCCTATTTGAGTACCAACCAATGCTCAATCGCCCCATGAATTATTTTCTGAATAGAATAGTGTCTAATAAATCATGTCTAAAATAGTGTCTATAATAATAGTGTCTATAATAGTGCCTATAAATACTATCTAGTCAATAGTGTCTGTAAGGGAGAAAAAGGAAGAGAGAGAGACTGAGAGAGAGAGGGACACACAGAGAGAGAATTAGTGAAGAAAAATTTCTGCCCCAAAGGCAGGCAGGGAAAAGGGCAGAAGAAACTGGGGACATTGGTGGTGAGAAATATTCACTGGTGTGTGTTATAGTACATTATATGACTAAAACTCAATTATGAACAACTTTGTAACTGTGAAAAAAATCTCAACTGTATTATAAACAAGCTTGTAGTCATGGTGTTAAAATAAGGTAACTAATAAAAAGAACAGAACAGTGATAGAAATTAGGGTAGATGAATTGTTCAAAGGATTATCCAATTACTTGAGAAAACTAATTTTTTTCCTCAATCACATCACAACCTAATGTGATCCGAAGAGCATCTCTTTTCCATAGTAGAAATCAGGGATCCATCAGGTAGAAAATGCTAATGCTTTTAATAACACAGCCAGCAACACAACTTTTGGAGTTGGCAAAAAAGAGACTTAATATAACAAGAACATCCTCATTGCTTATTTCTATTTGCAGAAGTTAGAAATTAGCAGTGAAATATCTACAAAGGAGTAGTTGAATGTTAGGGAAGCTTACATGGCAACTTAGAAGCATAGAAACGCTAATAAATTTAGTAGCTCGTTATTCATGGAGAAAACCAAACCAACCAAAATACTGTTATAATATTTACCATTTCCCATGGTGTTATTTGTTCCCATTATAACTAATTTCAAGCTACTCAAAGACTAGATAGGTAGAGAGCTCAACTCTTCTAAACTAGTATAGATCTGACCAGCACCCCACTTCCCAAGTTTTTGCCAGGAAAAATAAAGGAGAATATAGACATGGTGATCCCAGTAATTTCTGTTGCTTAATGTGGGAAAGATTGAAAGGGATGCAGCCAGGAGTTTTGCCATTGCTTATAGTATAATGGACTTGTGGAAATTCACAAAACTACAAAGATCTCCACTATCATGTGATTATTTGCAATTTTCCAAATTATTGCTCAAAGAATCTATGCTTAACTTAGCAGCTCTGTCATAAAGTGATCTTTGCCTAACTCTAATATCCCCAAGGAAGTAGCTTGAGATTCAGCATTTGCTTCAGATAAAGCTCAATGTGTTTTGATGAGAAATCTATAGTGAGATTTATGGATAAAATACCAAGAAGAAGATACTGAGACAGCAAGGATGGTGGTTTGAGCTGATATTCTCTTGTGTGATGGAGAGTAGGAAGGAAGGAGATAGAAGAAGCAGATTTTCCTGAAACTTTATAATTTTCTTCAATATAAAGAGAATTTGAATATAGTGGGGTTAAAGAAAAGATCTCAGAGAGATTGAAAATGGGGTATTTAAAAGGACAGCAAGAATGATTGACTTGGCATGACTTAAGTCAGAGGAGACTAGAAAGGAGAGATCCATAAATGTGGAAAAAATTTAAATTGTAAAGGAATAGGACACACATTTTTCAATGACAGGAGAGAATGAGGAAAAAGAGTAGAGACATTTGGGGTGGTAAAAAGATTGAGACAGAGTGGTTATTTTTTTCCCAGTGTGGTAAGGGGGCAGAGGCTGGAAATATCTCTCTTAACTGACATTTGAGCAGGAATTGGAAATGAGACAAAAAGAAAAAAAGATTTCACAGTAGAAACACAGAGAAGACATTTCATTCTAGTGTGAAATAGAAGGGGAATAATAAAGAAAATTAAAGAGAAAGGATTATAAAAACATTAGAATAATAAAGGGGTAGCAAAGAAGAGTTGCATGTGGATATAAGTGAAGATAACAATCAATACCAATTTCTCATTTCTTTCATTGGTATCCTTAATTTTATTGTATGATATTCTTTCTGCACCCTCCAACTAGTATGGAAACTTTCATGTCACGCTAAGATGCTAGTTAGAGGACTAAGGCCTATATATATATATATATATATATATATATATATATATATATATATATATATATATATATAGGCTACACTCAAAATCATTCTTATTCATTTGTCTAAGGAAGACTTGTGAGGATAAAATTCTTTTTTTTGTTTGTTTGTTTGTTTTTGGATCACACCCGGCAGTGTTCAGGGATTCCTCCTGGCTCTACACTCAGAAATCGCTCCTGGCAGGCTCAGGGGACCATATGGGATGCCAGGATTTGAACCACCATTCTTCTGCATGAAAGGCAAACGCATACCTACATGCTATCTCTCCAGCCCTGAGAATGAAATTCTTATGTCAGTCTTTATAACCCTATTGAAATACCAACTGACATCCATTTTATCTCTCTTCAGTCGAGTGTGCTTAAATGTTTATTAAAGGCCGGAAGTCGGCAAGCTTTTGCAATTGCAACACAGACTTGAAAATGATCAATAGAAATATGAAAAAGAAACCCTTTAGTTGTTCATATACAAAAAAAGTTTTCTAAACCATGTGCCACAATGCCATAGGTATGCAAAGAAGGCAGGGAAATGGGTAATATATTTATGGCACTCAAGTCCTTACTTGAGAAGCCAGTTACTTCTTGAAAAAGAGGTGTCTGATTGCAACAGCTATGTAGTGTGTATATATATATATATATATATATATATATATATATATATATATATATATGATAAAATATGTACAACAGAATACTACATAATATATTATTCTATTTGTTTCATAGTATTCTATACTACATACACAGTATCCTATTGAATACTACAATATAATATATACAATAGAATACTACATAGCTATAAGAAATGATTCAATCATGTTATTTACTGTAACATGAATGAACTGAATGATACTGTGTTCAATTAAGTAAGCCAGAAGATGTACAATACAGGATGATATCACTTAAATGTGGAATTTAGAATAACTTCATTAAGGAATATAATGGTTTTAATGAGGTTGTCAAGAATATTCTTGGCCCCAAAGTATAATGAGAAGAAATTGAGTGGAGGAGAAGATCAAATGTGAAATAACAGGGGCCAGGGACCAAGGAAACTCAGATGTATTTATGGGGTAAAAAATAAAACAGAACTAAGTATTCAAACCATGGTGTCAACAACACTGAAATCATGAGACCTAAAAAAGGTGTTTGCCATAATGGTAGGCTGGGGCGACGGTTGGTGGCATAAAGTGGACTCTGGGAAAATTGGTGAGGAAGGTTGATATAGGTGTCAATTGGTGCTAAAACATTTTATGTCTAAAACCCAATTATAAATAACTTTGTAAATCATAATCTTTAAATAAAAATTTTAAAATATAGAAAAAGGGTCTATTTTATTACCAAATAATTTCCATTGGAATGATACATTGAAAAGCATTACTTTCATACCAAACCACCCAAACTTGGTGGTCCAAGCCAAGGGGGAAAAGACCATGTAAAAATTCAGAGTTTAATTCATTCTCAGGATATGTTGTTTCCCACATTTCTTCCATGTCCCAGCACAGCATTCCCCCCAAACCCCTACTTCATTTCGAGCTGAGCCTACTGAAAACGTTGTTGATAGTATGTACCTTTCCATTGCTGTTGGATACCAGATGCTAGAATCCATGGCATTCTTGGTCAGTTCCCAAATTCTCAAGAAATTTCCATGTGGGTAGATGTGCACTGTTGATTTTTAAATTATACCTTAGCAGAAAGAATGTAGAATAAATGAATCATAGCAATTTGCAAAGAGGTAGCTAGCTGTCTCTTATGCCATGGAATGCTTCCTTTTAAAAGGGAGGGGGACTGGGGGGGGAGAATCCTGTCTCTGCATATCTGATATGTTCTAGTTATAATAAACAATGTATTCTTCTATTTGAGGTATTAAAAACCTTTTCAGCTTCTATGACTTGGAATTTAAAAAGAAAAACACACTTTGCTTAATTTAGCATGTCTAGTTCATAAGAGGTGAGATGGCTATGCTCTTATTACTGGAATATTGCCTTTATGTATCAGCATCAGACAACGAGTTCATAGCTGGAGCAATTATCAGTAGAGACAATCCAAACTTCTGTCAAAAGAGTGGGATATGTCTGAGTCAAGGAAACATAATTCATTTGATTCTGCTGTGACTTGCTCTATGCTTTAATGTGCAAAATTAATCATTTGTTGAAGTAAAAAAATTGTGATGTAATTCTCTGACGCCTATATGATTTTGTCTTTAATCAAATTTGAATTGAAAAGGAACAATGCAAAGTTTGATAAAGAAGGCATGATGAGCAAATTTGCTTCCTGCAGTGTCCTGAAAGCATAAATATGAAAACAAATCCCCGAGTGCTATCTAGAATAAATAAGCAAATGAATACAATCATGAGGAGGAGGAAAGATGTTTGATGACTGAAACAGGCAAATATTTGAATCAGCCCTATGGATTTTTTAAGGTATTTTTTTTTTTACTGCTTGTACTGAAAGGAAAGACTCTAGAAATGTATATGAAAGGAATAGGCTTCAAGAAGAAATAAGGGCCACTAGTCCCCAGCCTGGCTTCCCTGAAAACAAGCAATATGACAGGACAAGATGAATAACTTAAAAATGATTGGTTTTAGGGGCCAGAGCAGTGGTGCAGTGGTAGAGCATTTGCTTTGCATGTGGCTGACCTAGGACAGACAGCAGTTCCATCCCCTGGCGTCCCAAATGGTCCCCCAAACCAGGAGAGATTTCTGATCACATAGCCAGGAGTAATCCCATGAGTGTCACCAGGTGTGGCCTAAAAACAAAAAAACAGACAAACAAAAAAGATTGCTTTTCATCATGATTATGAAGAATTCGAAAGTGATAATCCCATATCAATATAGATGCCCTCTTGATAAGTAAATTATTATTTTTTGTTGTTGTTGTTCTTTTGGGCCACACCCAGTGACACTCAGGGGTTACTCCTGGCTATGCCTTGAGAAATCGCTCTTTGCTTGGAGGACCATATGGGATGCCAGGGGATCTAACTGCTTTCCTCCTAGTTCAAGGCAAACACCCCACTGCTGCGCCACCTCTCTGGCCCCTAGATAGGTAAATTATTTACAGAGCTATACAAATTCAGCCAAATTATATGTCTACATGAAATTCATTTCATTGCTCTCTCCCTGATTTTCCTTCCACTACCTCACACTTTTCTTTTTTTGGGAGTCACACTCGGCAGCGCTCAGGGGTTACTCTTGGCTCTGTTCTCAGGAATCCTTCCTGGAGGACTCAGAGGACCATATGGGATACTGGGGATTGAACCTAGGTAGGCCTCATGCAAGGCAAATGCCGTACCTTCTATGCTATTGCTCTAGCCCCATATCTCACACTTTTTAATATGTGTCTTTCTTTTCTTTGTATACTTTCTATAAATCACAGCTTTTGTATAACCTTTCTGCCAGTAGAAAGTCAGGAAAAACTTTATAAACTTGTTGGCTTATAATATTGATATAGGAGCCAAGTCTCAGAGCTTAGCTTACTTCTTGTAGAAATAAATAATAGGAGAATTTCAAAATGAAATTCATTCTTCTCATTTTATTATTTAATAAAACTCTTAATTTATTTACCACTGGCAAATTTTACTAGGATCCAAAAAAAGATAAGAAAGTGGAAACATTTTAATTTCTATCACAAAAATCTAAATTTAAGATGCATTCTTTTATGTCAAGCCACAAAAGAACTTCAGACTCTCAGTCTGCATGACATAACTCAGGGATTTTAATAATAATGTTTCACAATATTAAGTTAAGATTTTAACAAATTACATGGAATTTATGACTATTTATGTAAAAAAAGCAGGCTTAAAGTCATAGTAAAGACTATAAAGTGAACTTATGTATTATAATCTATATGTAGAAAGGTTTGTTTTTTGATGGGAAGATTATAGGACTGATAATAAAATAACTATATTCCCAAACTTGTTTTTACTATCTATAGCTTGATTTGACTCCAATGACACATCTTTTCTGCAGAGAAAAATGACAACTCAGTATTCTAAAAGACATGCTTAACATGAAAAATTAGCTCAAGAAATATGCTGCAAGAAAGAAAGGCATTGTAGACACACATTTACTAAATTATTACAATAAATCATACAATTCAACTTTTTAATCAGTCTAGAATGTACTTATATTCTTTATGTTATTACTGCACATGCATGAATTTTATTCAACATAAAACAAATGGGAGAGGACAACTCGATTTTCTTTCCAGATGGTGTGAAAACAGCAAGGTCAAACTTGAAGAAAGGTTGTCCTTTTCTACAGAGAACTTAAAATTTATCACCTCTCATTTAGGTTATAAAACTTCATTTTCCAATTTTTTCCCAGGATTCTCTGGCTTCTGACCTATTGGCAGAAAAATATAAAGTCCTTAAAAATAAATTGGCCTTCACTCCTGCATCTTCCCCAGCTCTTCACTCTGATTTTTATCCATTAAATATATATATTAAATATATATTTAAGTAAATATATATTTATATATTATTTATATAGTATTTAATATTTATATATAAATATATATTTAAATTACATATATATGCATGTATATATATGTATATATATATATATATATATATATATATATATATATATATACATGGCCTGGAGCGGTGGCATGCAGTGGTAAGGCATCTGCCTTGCCGGTGCTAGCCTAGGACAAACCTCTGTTCTATCCCCAGGCATCCCATATGGTCTTCCAAGCCAAGAGTGATTTCTGAACACATAGCCAGGAGTTACCCCTAAGCATCCCCGAAACAAACAAACAAACAACAAAAAACAACTCAAAATATATGTAGTTTTTTATTTCAGATGAGCATAGTGGTTATATGCCTAATATCAAATTGTACTGTTAAAAAATAGGGAGTGATTTGTTTATTTTCCAGGGACTATACAGTATGTTTTCTACTTTGCTCTACTTTTAGTGTTATTTCTCTTCTGACTGCTCAATATTTTCATAATCAGTTGCCCAAAACTTTCATAATTTGTAAACACAATAAAATGACTGTCAGGCTGGGATAAGGGGGAGACTTGCTTCCTTAAACCAATTACATTTGACTTGAGAAGAGTGCTGAGCCCCTGGTCACAGCAGTTAAATGGCCAGGCACACTACTCAAAGTGATTTTTTCTTTGGCCCAGGTTGACATTGCTGATTTTTCAGAATATTGAAGCCTGTGCCCCAGGCCCAGATTTATAGCTATTTTGTTTTTCTCTGCCAAGGTGAAGGTGGCAAAAACCCATAAAAACATATATATATATTCCTCTCTTCTCTTTATCCAGTGGATGGGGTTGGGGGAAGGAGGTTGATATAAGCTAACTTTTCCTTACCAGCAGCCATGGGTATTAGACATGGGATAAGACCAGGGTGGACAGGAGAGAAGAAGGAGTCTCAGAGAAAACAAGTCTTAATGAAAATGCAAGTGGAAGATGCCAGTCACTGGGACCTTTCTGGGGATTTATCCAAGCTGCTAGCTGAAGAACTTGTTATTTTGTGCAAGGAAATATTAGGAAAAGTTAAGAGTAGAGAAGTGTGGAAATGATCGTGGAAGAGCAAATATATGCTCTGGCTTGAGAAGATGGTGAGGGATTCTGCAGATAGAACAGCAGAATATAGATTTTGTAATGTAATGCTTGGTTTTGTTTTTCTGAGAAAAGTTTTTGCTTTCTAATAAGTGAGGGTGGGCTAATGAATGCTACAGTCACACTTTCTATTTTCTCATAAAATCCTTTAATCCAAGTCAAGATTGTGAGTGAATTTCAGCTGAGAGATTTCTGATCTTGTGTCTGTACTGGTTTCACTACAGTTTACAAAATATGACGTTTGGTGAACTTCATTCAAAGTACATGTGTATTACAGGGTAAAAAAAAAGAAGCCAGGAAAACAATACATCAAAATACATTCTCTGTGGTCCTCACTGGGTGGTGGGATTATGGGAGATCTTAATTATCTACTTTTTATCTTTCTTTTTGTCATTTTTCTATAATTAACAGGGCTTATTGTTTAAAAATACAAGGAATGTTAATGACACTCTTTTGGAAAGCATACAAAAATTCAAAGTCAGTTAAGGCTGAAAAAAAGATTTCCATTCCTGGTCTCAACTCCTCAGGACTAGGAGAATCTCTTTAGTATTTTGAGGACCTTTGGAAGAATCCCCTTCCCACACACACCTATTTCCTCACCCAACCCCATGAATCTCACATTTGAGATCTTGAATTAGAGATTGCAGTTATCTCAACTGGCTTCTCCAAGGTATTGCTTTTTCTGTTTTATTTTGATTTTTGTTTGGGTGCCACATTGGTGATGCTCAGGGATTATTCATAACTCTGCATTCAGGAGATATTCCTGATAGTGTTCTGGGGACCATATGGGATGCCAAGATCAAACCTGGGTGGGCTGATGTAAGGCAAGGACCCTACTCACTGTACTCTCTCTCCAGCCCCAGATGTTACTTTTTATAGTTCTTACTTAATATTAATCTCTGTAATCAGATTTTCTAATGTAAAAACCTATCTGGGATAATTTTATTTTGTCTATTATTCATAGTTTATTCTTTACAAGATAAATTACCATTTTTCCCTTCTTCAGAACTAGAGATACACATTTCTAGTTGTTTTATTGTCACTCTTTTGAATAAGATTATAAAAAGATTATAATCAAAGATGGCTCTTATGGCTATTGCTAAATCCCAGCCAGCAAGGTTTCAGATTCTAGAGGACTCATCCTGGGAACAAGATTCCTTCCACAGAGTTGATACCCCATCATAGTTGTCTTTATCTTAGTTCTTGTCTTTAGGGCAAAGACGCTGTACCCTTTGGATACCCTTCGAAGCTTCCTACTTCTGGGCTAGTCCAGGGGTTGTCAAACATGGGTATGCATCAGAATTACTAGGAGAGCATGAGAAAAATTAGATTGCAGGACTTTGTTCCAGTTTCTCATTCAGTAGTTTGGAGAATCTGAGCACTTTCATTTGTAAGATATTTCAGTGTATTCTTACTCCAGCGGTAGTCTGAGGGCCTTCCTTGGACTTTATTCTTGCTATAATCCCCACAACATAGTCTAGAGATTAAGGTATGTGTCTGGCATACTTGACTAGTTTAGATCCCCATATAGAGTATGGTATGAATGCCACTAGGATTCACTCCTGAGTTCAGAGCCAGAAATAATACTGTGGAGTACTTGTAAGTGTGACCCAATACCTCCCATTGTCCATATGAAAAGATCAAAAGTTTAAGAAATCTCTCTAAATATGTCCCTTTGAACTTGAGTTTCTGTTTCTTTTTTAACCCTGTTCAAGTTTATTTTTTAACCCTGTTCTGTCTCTGTCTCTCTCTGTATCTCTCTGTCTCCTTGTATGTCTGTCTCTCCCTCTCTGTCTCTTTGTCTCTCTCTGTCTCTGTCTCTCTCTCTCAATCCTTTCCACATCCAGTTATTCACAGGGCTTACTCCTTGCTTGACTTTGTGCTCAGGAATCAATTATGGCCAAGTCAGGGACAGGAGAATTGTAGATAGTGCTAGGAACAGAAACTCTTTGGCTACACTGAAGTCATATTTACTACTTTTTTTTTATTGTACTGTCAGGGATCAAACTCATGTTTTTATATATGTGAGGAAGCTTATAATTGAGTCACATCCCTGACCCAGGCAGGGATCTTTTAAAAAAGATCACAATTTCCTATACCTTTTTTTAAAAATCTTTCTTCATGGGAAGTCAACCTCAGTTACTGTCTTGCTCAACTTTATCTGCTACTTCCCTGCCAGAACACTATAGCCTAAAATTCAAATTCAATCATTTCTCCCATTGAAAATCTTCAACAAGGTCCCAGCTATTTAGAATATAGAAATAATCTCCTGCCCATGTTTTCAGGAGTTTATTTTGCTTGATCAACTGGGATATTCAATCCATAAATAACAAAAGGAATTAAATCAGTTACATCTTGGTGTATAACATACCAGCTCCAAAGTAAGTATCTCCAAACAGTAAAATTTTATTATTAGTCATGAGTCTGGTTCAGCTGGCCAAATTTCCTGGTTTTGCCTGGTTGACTCATCTCTCTGTGGTCAGTTGGTGGCTAGCCAGGCTGTTCTGCTGATCTTTACTTGGCATTTATTTTTCGTGTTTGGGTGTCGGCTAGCTGTGGATTTGTCTAGGGTGGCCTTAGCTGACAACTAGGCTCTTTTGCATGTGGTACCGTCTCATTCTCTACACACTGACCCAAGCTGATGGTCTTGGTAGAATAATTTTAAGACAGGGAACAGAGACACTAAATAGGCAATTATTTTTGTATCCTCCAAAACAACATTCTTTAACTTTCAGTAACTTTTGGATAGATGAAACACACAAATGTCCACTGATCTAACAAGACAAGAAAGTGTTATTAACTGAGAGACAATTGAGGCAATCAGTTGTGATCAGCAAGGCAACCAACTGGCTCAAAATAGAATTTGTTTGAACCTAACCCAGATTATTCCATGTGATAGAAATTCAGAATCCAGTGTACACTACAGAATTGCAGCCAATTTAATAACAATTTATAATGTCACCAAATTTATAATAGTTTATAATGTCACCTAAGATACAGTTTATTGTTCTCTTTATTCACAGTTATTTTTTTTTTTTTTGGTTTTTTGGGCCACACCCTGTGAGGCTCAGGGGTTACTCCTGGCTATGCGCTCAGAAGTTGCTCCTGGCTTCTTGGGGGACCATATGGGACGCCGGGGGATCGAACCGCGGTCCATCCTAGGTTAGCGCAGGCAAGGCAGGCACCTTACCTCCAGCACCACCGCCCGGCCCTCACAGTTATTTTTAATGAAAAGTTAGCTGGCTGATTTGTCTCAATATTACCTCCTATGTTTATGCCTCCATATTGTATCAGTGCAAGGGAAGTTGAGGCTCACTGCATATTGCACCTCAACATATGCTCAATTATTAAGCTTAGGACTATACCTCAAGACTCTCAGTTTTCTACAGAGAGAATGTCTTCCGAGTCCAAAGTTTAAGATCTGAGCTCTTCTCCATTCAACAAATCTGGCAAGTCTAGTTCAGAATTTAGTTGCCTTTATAAGCCAATTTATCAAGCCAATGATGATTCCTTCTTCTGTAACCACTGAAGTGCTATAACATACCCTAGAGGATTCACTCTGTACCCCCAGACCCTGGTGACTGTCCAATTTATGTAGTTGGCAGGGGCTCTTTCCAGAGCTAATCACCTTGGGAGTATTGAAGATCATTATATCTCTCCAGCTAGCTTCATGTCAGCCAATGGAGCATCCTAGTTACTTCCTGGACCTTCACTGATTTCATCATCAACTTTTTGATATCTACTGGGTAGAGGAGAACTTTACTTTCTAGTAAGAGCAATCACCCTGATTTTATTATAGAAACTTAAACAATTTCTAGTATAAAATTTAGCATAGGACCAGACCTGCATATTGGACTATGCCAATCTTAGGGCACACACCTTTTTGAGGGATCTTATTGCCACAATAAATAGACCCAAGAGCCCTGGAAGTGTCTTTGTTGTTTTGCTTCTTTTCTTTGTTCTGGAGCTAGACATTGCTTCATCCTCTATGTTCCTCGATTTTTTTTGCCATCTTTGACTATATCTAGTCACACTTGAACCTAGCTTGGGACATTACCCTTCACTACACAGGCCCCCTCCCATTTTCTGAGCACAATTCACCTCCAGTATCTGAAATCTAAACTCACTTTCTTCTCTGGGAACTCTATTCTAGTACCAGGCATCTTTGAGATCCTTCTTTCCCTCTCTGTAAGGTTGCCTTCCATGTATAATAGCCAACTCTCAAATCACTCATTTTACACACACACACACACACACACACACACACACACACACACACACACACACACACACGCACACACCTCACAAGGATACAGAGCTCTTCTCTTCATGTTTGGGAATCATTTCTCTACATTTGTAAACTGACATTTAAGTGAAATAAAAATAAAAATACTTTTTGTTTTTGTTCTTGGGCCACATCTAGTGACACTTAAGGTCACTCCTGGCTATGTGCTCAGAAATCACTTCTGGTTTGGGGGACCATATGGGATATCAGGGATCGAAACCAGGCCTGTCCTGGGTCAGCCGTGTGCAAGGCAAAGGCCCTACTGCTGTTCTATTGCTCTGGCCCCCAAATAAAAGATTTTAATTCTTGCCATTTCTTCATTCATTTATCTTTTTGTTTGTGTTTGGCCACACTCAGATCTCAGGGCATATATCAGGCTCCTTCTTCAGGGATCACTCTTAGTAGTGCTTGGGAGAGAGTTTGGGGTTCCAAGAATTGAACCTAGGTTGAATGAGTGCAAGACAAGCACCTCAAACAATGCACTAATTTTCCAGTTCATATTATAAATTTCTATCACTAACATATCTACAGTCTCTTTAAGCATAGGGGAACCAGGAACTTAACAGAGATCCTGATCATTTCTAATAGACTAAGACACTGTGTATTAATCATGTAGTTTATTGGCCTTCTCTCATTCTGGCTCATTCCAGTGTCTCAAACAATCATCAGAAATAATTGAAGAAATGTGTTTACTTCTTTTTGGTTTTTGGGCCACACCCAGTGATCTCAGGGGTTACTCCTGGCTATGTGCTCAGAAATTGCTCCTGGCTCAGGGGACCATGTGGGAAGCTGGGGGATTGAACCTTGGTCAGTCCTAGGTCAGACTCGTGCAAGGCAAACGCCCAACCATTGAGCCATCGCTCTGGCCCTGTGTTTACATCTTTTATACAGGAATCCACAGATGTTATTTCTCTTGCTTTGTATTGGTTCAAAATTGGTGCATGCCATCCCATGTCTAATTACTTTTTTGTGCTATAAGCACAAAATTAGTCTCAAAGTGCTTTAAATTATGGAGGCCCTTTACATCTCTTTTAGAATGAAATGTATCATTCACCCTTACACAAAAGACATTAAAGTAACTGTTCTTCTGAGATAAATTAATCAGCTTAATAATGTCATTATGAAGTCCAATTCCAACTATTTTATCTGCCACCATAATTACTAACAGTCTTTGCTCTCATCAGATGACTCCAAGAGGTCATATGACTTATTCAATGTCCAAGTGTGAGAAAGAAAAATGTGAATGGAAAGTGAACTGTCCTTGTACTTTCTCTCCTCATGTAAGTAGAGAGTTCTATCTCAAAAATTTCTCAGCATATTTCTCCATATGTCTAATTGGCCACATTGTTATCTATTTAGAAGGCAGACAAAAATTTGGGAAATGATATTCCATATCTCTTTTCCTCTCTCTTTTTCTTACACTTTTCCCTCCCCTCTCTCATGATCTCTTATGAAAGGAATGCTATAAGCATGAATTACAGGGGGAAAAATGACTGTCATGAGTGTAAATGTTGTGTGTCTCACAACTTCCAACGAAAATCCTTCACTGTTAGATAAAGGTCTACATAAACCTAATTATTTGACATCTATGCACTTGTATTGACAAGACAGTCGGAGATGTGAGCATTTCTTCTTTTATTAGAGGACAAAGACAGATTTTTGAAAAGCAGAAAAGCATTGATAAATTCAGACATTACCAGTAAATTAAGACACATATTTCATTTGGAGAAAGTTTTCAGGCCCAAACTGGTTTTCATTGTCTATGGATGAGTCTCTTTAAATGAGTCTAAAGACTTTTGTGCAAAGTCTCAAGTGTTATGTTTGCATGAGTTTCTCTTCTTTTGCAGATAATTCTTCCACTCAGAAAATGTGCTAGAAAGACCTAATTGCCTAAATTCAAAGCATCATACTCCTACTCTGCCTCAGCTCCAAAGGAAGTATATGCTTTTGTTCTATTCTTCGATATTTTCACTTATCACATGTCAGTGAATATTTGACATGAGACCATGTTTCTTAGACTGATGATTGCTTAGAAAGAATGGTACATTTACTCTACATCCAGCAAATGAGTTTCTGAATAAAGAAATAGCTTATGCTTCCTGTGCTTGCATCTGAGCAGGCTTGTCTTCAACACAAATGACAATAGGATTAAGAGAACCATTTCAGAAATAGATATTTCAGTCTCTTCATTTATTGGAAGCAGGATGACTACAAGATATATTTGATAGGGTAAGGCTTATTGATGTTTAATGAGTCCCAGTTACAGAGTAATTTTTACAGATTTATTTGTTTCTTCCTAAATAGTGTGCTTCCTCTTGGTTCATGCCATTAAAAATCACAGGTAAGGAGAAAGACTAAAAGCAATCTGGTTGAGAGCTTGTTAGTAATTATCCTATGTTGCTTGTTTTCCTCCAGTTACAATATCAAGAATGGAAGTTAAGGGTCCCCATCACCAAACATTTACTCGTCTAAGTTCAACTATCAAGTGGTGAAGTGAAGGAATGAAAAGCATGTGATGGAGAAAGAGAGAATATGTCAAAGATGTTCAAAAAGAGACAACTGAAGGTCAGTGAATTATTTTCTCTTCTGAGGTTCTGTGATTTTAACATGTTTGCTTGGAGCCTAGTCAAACAACATGGATTATTAGTTTATTTCCTAGTTGGGGTTATTGCAGGAATGGTTTTAATATACCCAGGATTTCAGCTTGATTTTCTACTTCAGACTCCAGCCAGTCTTGAATTATTTATTGAATCTACATAGAGAAACAGAACACAGACATGATGCTAATAATTGGAAAGAGTCCCATTCATTATGTCACTCTGGTCATTAATGAGAGGAAAGGTTATGGAGGGGAACAAAGCTGATTTGACTCACTGTGTCCAGATCTTTGCTTGTGGGTTAAAACTTTAATTTTTCATTAAACAACACAGAAATTGCCTTAGAAAGCCAAATGAATGCACCTAAGTGTCCACTTATTTTATGCGCAAAATAGTGAAAGGAGAAAACAATAATCCTTATTTTCAAACTCAAATCCTCATTGATAAAATCAACAGGATACTAAGTATAAGGGAACCTGTATGCAAATCTCCAGATAAATTAATGATGGAAATTTATATTTTATTGTCTTTCTCCCTAGGTAATGAGGCTAATATCTTTAAACTTTTTCTCTATTGGAAAGGTGGGCATATTTAATCAGAAAATGATATTTTCCTGTATTCAGTAAAAAGGATCAATTCATATATAGAAGATAAAGAATATTTGACAAGGTGTTCCTTGGAAGTTTTGCATCTTTGAACTTAGTTACGAATATGGGAATGTTGCACTGGTAAAAGGTGGTGTTATTTACATGACTGAAACTCAACCCCAATCATGTTTGTAATCAAGGTGTTTAAATAAAAATATTTAAAAAAAGAAATTTTTTTCTTATCTTTTAACAATATTAATTGATATAAACTAAAGGTGTCCAGACTTCATATTTGTCCTAAGTATGAATGGAATATTAGTTCACAACTGTGCTTTGCATTTGATTTCATTCTTGGATATACAACATATCATGGCACATGGCACTTTGTTCTAATTTGAGCGTGTGAATGAACGTATTTATTTTTTAGAAGACAACCTAAGTAGATAAAAAGGAGAGCAATAGAGCAAAACTACTCACCCAACCTCCAGATTAAAGTTCTGAAGTATTTTTGTTTGTTTGTAGTGTTGAGACAGACTCGCTTTTGGGTATTTGGCCAACAGTCAGATCTCAACTGTTTTCTTTTTTTCATATTCTACCCACTAGCACAAAGTCTCACAAGGTCTCCTTAAAAACAATTGCCTTCCCTTCTACTATTTTTACCCATTTTTTTTTAAATTGAAAATGCAAGTGCAAGGCAGGGTGTGGTGCTGTTGTCAAATATGTACTCATGACAATAGAGTGTGTGGGTGTAAGAGGTGGCAAGATGCCACAGGGCATCTATCTTCAGCTACTTGTAGTGCCAGGATTGTTCACCACACCCTGTCTTCGTTTGGAAATGCACCACAAAGTGAGAATCCTTTTTGACCAAAGTCTAAATGGCTTTTCTCCGAACAGGGAAAGGTTGCATGCGACCAAATCTGTGTTCATAGCTAGAGTTGACCTTACGAGATGTAAACAAGGAATCCAGGTTTCAATACGGTGACCATTCTCTTTCTTCGTGAACGAGGTGAGAGATTAGCATGTAGCGTTGCATGAACCTTGTACTGAGCAGTACTTCTAGAAGTTCTCCTCTTCGTTTCAGCTCTTGACCAGAGAAATTACTTTGCTACTTAGATGATCGCTGATGCACCTTTCCATGTGTTTTTCTAGATAAAAAGGATCCATAATTATGCTGAGCTATGCATCTTTATCCATGAAGCCTTCTGTTTAATAACTAACTGTGGAATAATGGTGTGCATGTGATTATGAAGCATAAATAAAGTGACTCAGAAATAATCAATTATCCTTAAGAAGCTAAAAGGGCCAACAGAACCTTCTCCCAATCTCTTCATTATCCTCTATTAATTAAGAGCTCTAATAAAGATCTGAAACTTTTTGATTAAGATCTGGATGGCACTTTTAAATCTTAATTCTCTTTAACTCTGCTGAATATTTCTTAAAAATATAAAGGTAATGACAATCAAAATTAGACAGCTAAAGATAAATTATGGCACTTTTCTAACCCAAAGGTAGCAACAAGAGTTTTCCTAAAGTAGAGTTTCTTGGGTGTATTCAATCAGCTAATTTAATTCTAGAGATGATATGATTATAAAAATAGCATTTTATGCTCACATTTGTGGAGGGTGATTTTTATTCTGCTTATTTGTTGCTAAATCCAGCTGGTTCCTGTCCTCATTTCTATTACCTCAAGGCAACCCCTCTGACTCTTTCAACAGATTGCTTCAGTATTTATTTATATATCTCTAACTAGACAATAATAAGTTAAATTTTCATGGTTTGTCAGTTGAAAAATTATTTATAGAACTCTCACTGAAGAATATGGGGATTTAATTACACTTGTTCTTATTGTTTGATTCTAAGAATCATTTTTGCTTCTTTAAAGTGGTTATTGGCTATGTGTTGTCAAATTCCTACAAATTTCTACATGAAATGAGGTTCTAAAACTCTGAATATATTAGTCATATAGTACACTATGATAACTTTCACTTGTATTTTTTTTATTGATGATTGTCTTCTTTACTTTTTGTCTTCTTTGTATTAGTCATTTATTCAAGTATCATATTTGCCTTAACTCTGTTGATATTTCTCAACATGATTATGGACATGTGGTAATCTATCTGTTTCATCTCCACATATCATCCAAAGTATTCTGACATATTTTAATCCTGATTAATTGTTCTTCATAGAGGCTGTTCAGATGCAATAACTGGCATTTATCTTTATTGTCATCCAGAATTCCCTGCCTTTTATTATTTTTTTTATTAACTATGTCTTCTTATCCTCAAAGGATATAATTATAGTCTATATGAGAGATCTTGAATCAACCTTAATACTAAATTGAAAAATTAATAAGCTACTTACATAGAGACATAGATAGATATAGAATTATTTGGTTTGGAGCTACACCCAACTGGGATCATGGCTTAGTCTTAGATCTGTGCAAATGGATCACTTCTTTTGGGGATCAAAGGACCATATGGGGTGCCTAAGATCATACCTGAGTCAGTTGTGTACAAGAATGTGCTTTACTGGCTATCATAATTCTCTGGCCCTAGGATATATATGTATATGCAAATATTTATCTGAAAATTATATATATATTCTCTCAAAATTTTATTTTAAATTGTAATATTTTTATTTTAGCACCATGATTACAAACATGTTGTAATTGAGTTTCATTATAAAAACAAACACCACCTTTCACCAGTGCAACCTTCCCACCACCAATCTCCCCATCTTCCACCTCCCCACCCCCCTGCCTGTATTTGAGACAGGCATTCTTCCAAAATCTTAGAAGTAGTTATCTACTTGTTCACTTAAAAAAATTATTATCAGAGTTAAAAATTCTGATATAAAACCCACATTTCCTTTAAGTACAAAATTACAAGACCCTTTGTTAACTGCTAGAGTTGACATTTCATGATGATGTATTTTGATATGGGTCCATTTGAATTACAATTCTGTAGACTATCTGAAGTTTATAATGTGGAAACATTTTCTTCTTGGTTATTTTTGTATCTACCTTTAGTATTAAGTTCCTCCTTCAAATGCCCAAGTCCTTTTACAATTGAATCTGAGGATTGTTGCTATCCTATATGAAGATTCTGATGACTTTAGTTCCTCACAGAAGACTGTACTGGTATGCGAGTATTCCTAGAAAATATTTTTTTTTTCTCCATGGAAGGCAGATTCCAGGCTCCAGCCCTCTTCAATCTGACAGGATAAGGGTTTAGTGCATAAGTGCCTCTGATCTCCACATAGATTTTCTACATAGATTTTTACCCCACCTGCTCTTTCTTCAATACCTTGAGTAAATTAAAGTAGCCATTTCTAAAATTTAATGAAATTGTATGTTAAGTAAAATTTGCTTTGGGGGCCAGAGTGGTGGTATGGAGCGGTAAGGCGTCTGTCTTGTCGGCGCTAGCCTAGGATGAACCCTCAGCTTTTCATATGGTCCCCTAAGCCAGGAGTGATTTCTGAGCACTGAGGAGTAACCCTTGAGTGTCATCAGGTGTGGCCCCCCCAAAAAAAAACACCAAAAAATAAAAATAAAATAAAATTTGCTTTCTTTTTTTCCTATCACTCTAAGGTTCAGCTTTCTCTGGCATACAAATCAGGGGTTTCACATGTAACTGCTTTTTAGCATAAGATTCAGAACTTTCTTTTTTGTTTGTTCTTCACTTTTTCCCTGTGGGACATTTTTCTTATTAAATTAAGTATTCATTCAGTGCTATTTTCTGATTATCATTTCAGGAAATACAGTACAGAATCACATGATAATACACACATATATAAATACTCATAATTATATCTAGTGGTAATTCGGGTCATTTATACATCTAATAACAAGCTAGAATAGTAACACAAGACAGAGACTTATGGTGGATTTTTCCCTAGAGATATTTTCTCCAAGGAACACCAGTCAAAGTATTCCTTCAATATCTATAGGAGTTGAAGGCATGGGGAGAAATATATGAGGGAGAAGTTTTGAAAGCTTCAGGTAGTATTCCTGTGAAAGATAAAAAGAATGAAGAAATATTAAAAAGGTGGAGTCCCGGGGCCGGGCGGTGGCGCTAGAGGTAAGGTGCCTGCCTTGCCTGTGCTAGCCTAGGACGGACCGCGGTTCGATCCCCCGGCGTCCCATATGGTCCCCCAAGAAGCCAGGAGCAACTTCTGAGCACATAGTCAGGAGTAACCCCTGAGCGTCACAGGGTGTGGCCCAAAAACCAAAAAAAAAAAAAAAAAAAAAAAAAAAGGTGGAGTCCCAGCCTTCAATGCAGATTTTAGAAAACCTTAGCCACACTATTGGAAAATATAACACAGAGATTGCATATTAGAAGAGTTCCAGGCAGGGATGACCTTTCTCTGCACTATTCTCTTCTCATTTTATTCTCACCTGATGGAAAGTGTCAACTCTTGGTCCATAGATGTCCATACTTATTTGAACTAATTTCTTTTCAGAAATAAAATTACTAATCACCCTCCTCTCTATCCCAATTTCACCCAGGCAACTACTGGGTCTCTGGATTCTTCCAGTCCACACCAATCAGAGTCATTACTGCCCATGTTGAAAAAGACTTGTTCTACCTTCTTAAACTCAGGGCTCTAATACCATGCATGAGGCCCCCACACTCGTCATCAATTAATCTCCTGACATCTTCAAATACTACAACATTGAAGATTATATTTCACCATATAAATTTGGGGGACAAATAAACATGTAGATCATATAAATACTATATGGTAGTGGTAAAAGGAGGCAATGGAAACTTTCCTTCCTTCAAAGATATGCAATGTAGGGGCTAGAAATAAAGTACAGCAGGAAGGGTGGCTGCCTTGTATGCAATCAGACCAGATGCAATCTCTATATGGTGTCCCCCCCAGCATCACTAAAAGTAAAGCAGGAGCGCTGCCAGATGTGGCCCTAAAACTCACCTCCCCTTAAGAAGTGAAAGTTTGCAGATACAGTTTTACAGAGAAAAAAAGCAAGTAGATATCCATAAAACATTCTGCCTATGAACATATTCTTTTGTTATTAAATAATAAGAAAGATGACTACATATACTGCATCTCTTTCAAAATATGAAAGGTATAGGTATAAAATACTCAGTATCTTAAAACACTAATACTCTGTTTATTTTTCTATACCATGACTCTGCAACTATTTTTCATATAAGCCAGAATGATTTTGGTTTTGCAGAACATATGTTTGCTGTCACAGTATCTCTTCTTTCTTCCCTATCTCTTTTTCCTCTTCTCATTTTATGTACAAAAATAATTGTCCACTCATGACAGGGCAGTGACGTGAACCAAAATTATCTGGCAACTAACTTTGATCTGTAATATTATTTAACTCATCTTCATAAAAGTGAAATCAGATAGCAACAGCCATCTGAAATTGTTATTAATTAAAAAAACACAGTCAGGGAAAAATGCTAAAGTCTAAAACTGTATAAAAACTTATTCTATGTTCAAGAAAAATTAAAATTTATATTCACATAACTACAAAAATAAGGTCCAAATATGAATCAATTCCTATTTATATTCATAACATACACCTATATATCATGGTTTCTAGTGCTATTTAGGTATGCTACATAAACACATGAATCTTCTAAACTAGTTATATGAATTTTAAAGCTGAAGTTATAAATTTTTTTTTGTTTTTTGGGTCAAACCTGGTGGCATTCAGGAGTTACTCCTGGCAGGCACAGGGAACCATATGGGATGCTGGGATTCAAACTGGGGTCCTTCCTGTGTTGGCAGTATGCAAGGCAAAAGCCTTACCGCTCCACTTTAAAGTTATAATTCTTGAGTTAGATTCAAGGTGAAACCATAAAAAATATAGATTCTGTACATTCTCAAGGAAAAATGGCAGGTTGTCTTTCAGGTGTCTAGGGAATGTGATTGGTAGATTTATTTTGTCTACTAGCTGTGTACCATCAAGTCTGTGCATGCTGATTGCATAAGAATTGTATTCAGAAGGCTTATTGCCAATGAAGCATTGCTAAATTTGCTCCTTGAAAAATAGAATAATAATTTTTATGGTGAAAATATCAATAGTTTGACAGCCATGTGTCAAAATTTATTCATCTTCAATAAGCAGTTCTTTAAGTTAAATACAAGCTGTCGTCAGCATATCCTTGGCGTATTGGTTGCTACATATATTATCTATGTCCTTAAAAACCTATGATAATGCTAGATTATTCCTGTATCTATTGTTGTATATTGTATATTGTATATGTTATTAATAGTGTATCTATTACTCCTGTATCTATGAATAATCTATTATATTTACTTATTCCTATTAGAATAAATAAATTTTACTCTGTCTGTTAAGGAAGCAATATTGAAAGCAAATGAATGGCTGGATGACATGTAAAATTATCAAATAAATGCTTTATTTCAAGAATTGTTTCAATCTGCCCCATACCCTGTTTTTATACAGACAACCAGCTTAGAAGGTGTTTCATTGAGCTATTCATTTCAGGAGACACCTAGCATATTAGCACAGTTTAAATTACATTATAGCTCCATGGGCTGTTATTTCAAAATTATAAAATATGTTTTATTATCATCAGTCTTGCATGTAATTGACTCTGATTTGATCCAGGTAGCCTATATTTGATCCAGGTAGCCTATATGTCCCAAGAAGTCATCCCTGAATACAGGAGTAAGCACAGTGGCTATGGTCCAAAACATAAACAAACAAAAACCCAAGAGCCCTCTCCTCAGTAGTTCATTCTAGTTAAAAGATTAAAAAAAAAAAAAGAGCTCCTAATTCTTTCCCAGGAGAACAGAGAACAGGGGTACCTTCAAGGACCAAATAGGAATGTTTACAGTAACCTATTTCATTAGAGCTCTGAACTGAAAATAATTAGTAAACAAAAAGTGTGGTATAGTCATGCAAAGGAATACTACTCACCAGAAAATAAGAAAAAAGGTTGAATTACTACTGTATGAAACTATGGACTACTGCTACATACAGCTAGAGGGGTAGATTGAAGAAATCTATGCCTAGCCAATGTAGTCAAAAAAACTAAACTTAAAGGACAACAAAATACAGAACTCTATCTTCTGTAAAGGACCAAATAGGCACTTTTTAGATGTTATTTTTCATATGTTCACCATTGTGATTGCTTAAATCTACCATTATAACACCTGCTGCGAGCGTATGAGCAAATTCCCACGGTTGGAAAAATCATGAAACATTGAGTTCATCATTAAATGTTAATCACATAAGAATTTCATGTGTAATGAGATTATTAGTCTCTTCTTTCTAACTTGAAATTTTCCTAATAATTTGGACATTAAAACAAAGTCCTGTATAGCTGTGAGCCATATAGAAAAGGATAGTGAGCCAGATTTTGCCTGCGGTGGGAGAGAGAAGTTATCACTTAAAAGTACTTTGCTGTAGACAAACTTTATAATAAAAATAATGGCAAGAATATAAATATCTTTCTGGGGCTAGGACTGGTCAGAGAATGGGAACAAGTGTATCTATATTTCAGTGGTGGTTACATAAGAGCGGGTGTTTAAGACTCATAGGCAGGTTGCTTAAAATAGGATATTTTGGGATAATATAGGGGATTTGCAATTTCATAAAATAGATTTCCCAAAAAAGTAAAGATAAATAGAATAAGCCAGAGCTGTATAGATGTATTTATTGGCCTTTATCCTTTACAAATGGAGCCTAGTAGTTTTCTCTTAGCTAGATACTGAACAACTTTGTCCCAGTAACATTCTAGGAGAGAAACTTGAAGACAAAAACGGGAAAAAATTAGCTCCTGAATATGTACTCTTTTGAATCCATAACTTCATCATCTAGACCACACAGAGGGCCTTTTAAATATTAAGTTTGTTTTGATCTTCAGCTTCAACCATCACTAAGAGATAGTACAATTATTAAAGTGTGGCAAGAAGTTAAGAACTTCAGGAAAGGGGCCGGTGAGGTGGCGCTAGAGGTAAGGTGTCTGCCTTGCAAGCGCTAGCCAAGGAAGGACCGCGGTTCGATCCCCTGGCGTCCCATATGGTCCCCCCAAGCCAAGGGCAATTTCTGAGCACTTAGCCAGGAGTAACCCCTGAGCATCAAACAGGTGTGGCTGAAAAACAAAAACAAAAACAAAAAAAGAACTTCAGGGAAAATATAACATGGCCTTTTAGCAAGAAGCATGGATACTAATGACGATATGATAATGTACCAATAAAATTATTATTCAAGCCTGATATCAATTGAATTCTAATATAACTATTTTGCTAAACGAGTTGTCTATGTTTTCGATGAAATATCTAAACAATCTAAAATTGTTGCCTCTATGATCATCGTTTTTTATATTGTAAAATAACTGAGATTCAAGTTTACAAACTGGGTTCCAAGTCCAGAGCCAAAAAGAGGTCGAGCCAGGAGTGAGTTCAGGTTCTTGAATCCTGGAATCTTCAGCTTGTTAAGACAATTTTTTTTCTTTCCCAGAAGACTTTATTAGAAAGATAATAATAACAATAAAAGTTCTATCCATAAATTCTTTGGTGATTGAAGGATATAAAATTTTAAGTACCTTAATTTTATAAGCCGCATGCCAGAATATTTGACTCGGTATGTGCAAAACATGTTTGTGGTAAGAATGAACTAATTAAAAATTGGTTCCCTGAATATTCTGATCTTAACTTTTGTTTTTTAATCTACTGTGTTTTCGAAAACATTAAAATTCTTTACTATGGAGGAGAATTCACGTAAGATAAAAATGAACCATTTCAAAGTAAATAGCCCCCTGGCAATCGGTACATTCACAGTGATACAATATTCATCTTGATCTCATTCTTTGGAATTTTTAAATCATTAGAAACTCTAGCTACCCTGAGTTACTTTGGAGATCTTGAAACCCAGAACAAAAGGAGAGATCCAACTCCAAATCCCTTTGATCCTAAAGACTTGCTTCTTTTCCCCACTGGAAGCTCTCTAGGTACTTGAGTTCACTACACTGAGTACCAGCAACATACTCTCTGGGCTGCGGAATGAAGAACACATTCACAGATCAAGACACTCTCTTTCAAGAGCAGGCACCTTGCTGATATTAGTCCAGTTGTCGAGTCTTTCATTCCCCTTTGATCACTCACACCAGTTGCTGACTTTCTGGGAAATGAGTAAGAGTGTTTCATTCCACTGTAAGCATGTCAGAGACTCAAAGAATCCTGTTCACTGTCCTTCCAGAGATATAGGAGAATGTTGATGGGAAAGCAGTTGCATGCTGTCAGGTGGGGTGGAAGTTGGAAATTGTAGACACCTGGGCTATTATATTACTCACAGTTTGTTTTATGGCCCTGATTGATGCCAGATGCAAGTTAGCATGGGCAAGCTGGAGCGCCCGTCTGAGGAGAGTTTCTAATGCTATTCCGATAAACAGAGGGCCACCAGGCAAATAGCCAGTAAGCTTTGAAAGTTCACCCTGGCTTGCTATCAATAGCAGACATCCATTGACTTCTTTAACCTTGGAACGGCTTATCTGCTTCCCAGCTGTATGCATGGAGGAAAGAAAGTGAGAAAATTATACAACTTCTCTTATTTCATCAGTTTCCAGTGCTAGTAGCTCTGGTTCTTTCTCTCTGGAATCTCTGATGTGCCAGAGCAAGAGACATGCTTGCATTCTCCTGATTTTATGGATATGTGTATATATATTTATATCTACATTATATATAGACATTCAAAACCATATATATATATATATTTTATCTAGAGAGGGAAAAGAGAGATAGAGGCAAAGAGACAGAGATGAAGAAAACCAACACAATGAAGAGATTTGGGGTACTGGCAACTTGGTCTTCTTCCCCAGTAATTGTATCTGTTCCTTTCAAGTGCCTTTTAGGAATGATGAAGAAAATTAAATTAATTGAATTAATTATACTAAGACTTTTAGTCTAAGTGCTCCTTGATAAAATAGTGGCCTTAGTGAAAGTCCAAGTAGATGACTTAAAACATACAATTGGGGACAATGATCATTTTTATGCTGGAGGCATAAACACTCCCAAGAAAAATGGATTTATCACTAACATGCTAAAAACATCTAGAGTCTTACCAAGCATGATTTATATCATTCAAGAAAAGGTCAGTTAAATGGAGTTTCTACTAAATTCAGTTTTGTATTGCCTTTCCCTAATTTCGCTCTACTCTAGCTTTAAATATCAGATATCCAAATTAAATAAACATTATTAACTTCATGAGCAGATGAACAGAGCAATTTCATTTTTTTCTAACATGACTCAGCAGCTGTACTCCATTGAAGGCAGGTTGAACATTCTAATAATTCACTCTAATTAACTACTTCTTGTTGATAATGGGCCCTCTTGGCATAATCCACCGACGAAAGCTTTGAAGTTGGTTCAAGTTACTGGCAGTGATCATGATAACACATTTGATGCTGCTTAGAAGTTTCTGTCCCCAAAGACCCCCTGATAGCCATCATTCCATTATTTATACTCTTATTGTCCCCTTTGACATTTTTCTGGAAAACGTTTACTCTCAGATGTTATTTTTTTCTATTGGCCGAATGTTTTCTTCTGCTACCCAGAGCACATCATTTTCTGAGATGACATCTGAATGAGGAGAGGAAGTCAGGCACACTCATCAAAGGGTTTTCAGCTAAGATAGAACTGATTGTTCTCTTTCTGTCCCTATGCCATGTTTTGGACTATCTTTATGATGTCCTTAACTTTACCAAAATAGTCAATAAATATGTTATCTGGAGAAAAGGATAATCTCAAACTAATTTTTGCTGCTTTAACTACAATTCTTCTTAGTCTACCTAAAAGTGATTTAGAAAAATGCTTCTAAGAACAATTCATGAATATCAGAGAGTGAAGACCAAATACTGGATGATCTCACACTTCTGTGGTATATAGAGAATGAAAATGAGGACATCAGCAGCACCCAAGATGATAAAGTCTTGGATTGAATTACAGGGTTAAGAACATGGAGCAGTGGAATGACAGGAAGAAGGAAGAAGCAGACTTACAAGGTGAAGTTGCAATAATTTTGTAAATTAAAATCACAACAGTCAAAAGACTACTGTTGCCTTGTTACCTAAATTACAATTAACAGAGAACAGAGCAAGAATAATTGACACTCTGAAAAGCTTTTTTTTTTTTGGTTTTTGGGCCACACCCGTTTGACGCTCAGGGGTTACTCCTGGCTATGTGCTCAGAAATCGCCCCTGGCTTGGGGGGACCATATGGGACGCCGGGGGATCGAACCGCGGTCCTTTCCTTGGCTAGCGCTTGCAAGGCAGACACCTTACCTCTAGCGCCACCTTCCCGGCCCCTCTGAAAAGCTTTAAATAGAGCAATGATCTAACTGAACTTTTCCCCCAAGCCATCTGATAGAAGGGCCATTTATAATTGTTTTAAAGTGTCATCTCTTAGTTCAGCAATGCCACCCACTTTCAATTCTCTTCAAGTCCTAAAGATATGCATTCAAACCTTGAAAACCACAGGCTTTAATAACATTTAATTGTTATCCCCTTGCGTTGTAACTTTATACTAGTGAGGGGGTGGACGAGCATTAACCGTTATCACCAAAGGTAACATTTCATAACATCTTTGAGCTGACAGAAATAATGGACTTCAAAAACATCCAGGGACACTTTGATGTAGTAATAAATTGGTCTCTGGATTCACTCCTTGCTTTATTGACCATGGATAACTTTCCCCAGCATTCATTTTTTCCCCCTGTTTTCTGCCATTCTTTAAACAATAATCTGTTATTACAAATTTTAATCCCTGGATTGCCTGGCTGAATGATTGAATAAGGAGAGAGTAGAAGAAGAGTGTAATCCAGAGGAAGAAGGATAAACACAGGATGCTATCGCTTATATGTGGTATTTAGAATAACTGGATGAGGGAATGCAGTGGTTGAAAGAGAGTTGCCTTGATATTCACCCCTTGGCCCTTGAGAATGAAATAAAGAAAGAAAGAGAGAAAGAAAGAGAGAAAGAGAAAGAGAGAAAGAGAGAAAGAAAGAAGAAAAAAGAAAGAAAGGAAAGAAAGAAGGATGAAAGAAAGCAAGAAAGAAAGAAGAAAGAAAGTAAGCAAGAAAGCAAGAAAGCAGGAAGCAAGAAAGAAAGAAAGAAAGAAAGAAAGAAAGAAAGAAAGAAAGAAAGAAAGAAAGAAAGAAAGAAAAAGAAAAGAAAGAAAGAAAGAAAGAAAGAAAGAAAGAAAGAAAGAAAGAAAGAAAGAAAGAAAGAAAGAAAGAAAAAAAAAGAAAGAAAGAAAGAAGGAAGGAAGGAAGGAAAGAAAGAAAGAAAGAAAGAAAGAGAAAGAAAGAAAGAAAGAAAGAAAGAAAGAAAGAAAGAAAGAAAGAAAGAAAGAAAGAAAGAAAGAAAGAAAGAAAGAAAGAAAGAAAGAAAGAAAGAAAGAAAGAAAGAAGGAAGGAAGAGAAAGAGTGTGGAAGGAATGAAGAAGTGGATGAGAAGAAATGGGTGATGGGGTCAAAAGAATTCAGGTACATCAGAGATGTTAAGGAATAATAGACTAAGTATCCAAACTACAGAGTCAGCAATGCTGAAATAATGAGGCCAAAACTTTAACAACTGAACTTGAAATGGCATATATAAAGATGACAGATTGTGGGACCGGAATTGGGGAGTTGAGATGATGTAATGAGAAGGAATCTGGGAACAACGGTAGAGGAACGTTAACACTGGTAGTGGGATTAGTGTTGGAACATTGTATGTATGAAATTCAAGTATGAATAACTTTGTAAATCAGGTGGTTTAATATAGTTAAAAATAATTTGTAGGAGGCCCGGAGAGATAGCTCAGCGGCGTTTGCCTTGCAAGCAGCCGATCCAGGACCAAAGGTGGTTGGTTCGAATTCCGGTGTCCCATAGGGTCCCCCGTGCCTGCCAGGAGCTATTTCTGAGCAGACAGCCAGGAGTAACCCCTGAGCACCGCCGGGTGTAGCCCCCCCCAAAATATTTTTTAGGGACTAAAATCATATGACATCAGAAATATCTTGTTACTAGAGATATGGGTAGAGCTTGTGTCAGCACTATTTTCTTAGATTGTTTGGATACTACCCTAGAAGGAACTTACCCAATAAAAAAAAAAGTAGTGATGAACACAAAATTGTCAATAAAGTCATGGAGAGAGTATATAAATATATAGCCTACGTTTCAGATTATTATTAATAGGTGTTGTAGATATTGTTTTTGGGAAAAATACCAAATATCTTGATACATATGTTACCTAATATAAATTATAACAAGGCTTCACTGAGCACTTTTAACATTCCAATGAATTTTAAAACCATATATTTATCTGTGTAATTACCTGCACTGCCAAGATAGAAGATATGAAAACTGTTGCCGTTTTCATATTAATTCTTTTTAACTCTTTGACCATAGACAGGTGAAATTTTTATCATTTCTAGTAATAAAGATTTTATCATTTGTAGTAATAAATGTATGAGAATGTGTAGTTTTTCATCCAACACTATTACTTTTTTAATTCAATTTATCTGAATAAATAGGAGTAATATGGAGTGTGTCTGGTAATATTCAATTTATTGTCTTGGTTTTATTCAATTCACATTTTTGAATTGCATTCTAAGAATTGCATGCTTGCAATCTATTTCTCTAAACCAGGGGTCCTCAAACTTTTTTAAATAGAGGGCCAGTTCACTGTCCCTCAGACCATTGGAGGGTCTGACTATAGTAAAAACAAAACTTATGAACGAATTCTTATGCACACTGCATATATCTTATTTTACAATGAAGAAACAAAACAGATACAAATACAATATTGGCCCGCGGGCCATAGTTTGAGGACCACTGCAAACTGATCATTTGTAATTCTCCAATTTTTTTAAAGAACTACTGATTGGTGAACACGTGGGCTGACTTCAATTTGAGGCTATGAAATGCCACTTATATAAATTCATGTGCAAATCTTTTTTGTAGATACTGATGATTTCTGTTTCTAGTAAAGGGGGACCACATCTTACACCAAACAAAAATTTAGCTCTACAAATAACTAACAGTATTTCTGCCATTATATTCCAGTAGCAGCATATGTAAGTAGTAGATTTTTTTATGTATCTGCCAATTCTTTTTTTTACCATTCTAGTAGACAATGATATTTTGGTGTCTATTTTTAACTTCTATTATGTTAATGAGCCTTTTATTATACATTTGACAGCTATTGGAATGCCTTCTTTTGTAAAGTGTCTGATCAAAACATTTGCCTGTTTTAATACGGTTATTTGATCTTGTACTGAGTTTCTAGTTGATTATAATCTAGATGTAATTCCATAGTCCAATGTATGGAACTGTAAATATTTTATTTCACTTTATTGCTATTTCATTCTATTATATTCTCTTATATTCCATTCTCTTGTATTCATTCCCTAGCACATTTCAAATAGATTTGATTCATTGTTTTTATGTGATTGAAATATAATTTTTTAGTTTTCATCTGAGTTGTGTTCTTTGAAAACAATTAACTTAATTCAGCATTCTTTTATAACCATGTTTTAAAACTTAATGATGCCTAAATGATCTATATTTATTTTTCCCATGTATTAAGATCTATCTTCACACTCATCACATACTCTCTCTTGAATAGTATCTCTTGCACACGGAAAGAGAATTGTGATCTGTTCTTGTAAAATGAACTAGGATATACACTTAGTCAGCTTGTTTGAGTATTATTAAAAATTTATAATTTACTGATTTCTACATATTCTATTAATTTTTGAGAGGGAGTTTTGAAAACTATAATTTAATTTTTTCCTTTATTTTTATCTAATCAATTTTAAAACTTTTCTCTGTGCTTAGAAATAAATTTTACTAAGGTCTTATGATCAATTGATTCCACTAGTATTATTATGCAATGTCATCTTTTATTCATACTTGTGTCTTTGTTCAGATGTCACTTTTGTCTGACACGAACAATTTCTCATTTTTCTCTTAAATAGCTCATTAACTTTATTAGATAACTGAATAAATTAATTAAATATTGGTTATTATTGGTTCTTATAACTCAATAATAATTTTACTCCTAATCTTAATACATGCAGTTGTTTCTTTGTAGGCAAATTAGAGTTGAGTTCATATTTTTTTTGAGTTCATCTTTTATAAAAACTATTTTGATGATTCTATTACTTTTCTCTGAAGAGTTTAGACTATTGTATAAAATATTACTTTTGATATGACAGAGTTTAAGTCTATTGTACCATTCTTCATTTTTTCTGCACATATTCTTTCATGAGCTTGTCTTTCCTTTCTTTCTTTTGAATTACATGGTATTGTTTAGATTTCTAATTTTACCTCCTTTATAGATTAATTACCTAAAGTTTTATTCTGCTTTCTCCAACGGTCACTACTTTCAAAAGAGGCTCCCTTTACAAGGTGGGTCTTTAAGTATTTTCCTTTTTTTTTTTTTTTTTATAAATTTTTGGGCCATACCCAGCTGTGCTCAGGGATTACTCTTGGCTCTGCGCTCAGAAATTGCTCCATTGGGTCAGAGAGGTGGCACAGCAGTAGGACATTTACCTTTCACATGACTGACCTAGGAAGAATCTGAGTTTGATGCCCTGGCGTTCCCTATGGTCCCCAGAGCCAGGAATGTTTTCTGATTACAGAGCCAGGAGTCTAGGAGGTTTCTGAGTGTCACTGGGTGTGGCCCCAAAACAACAACAACAAAAAAGAAAAGAAAAAAAGAAAGAAAAGAAAGAAAGAAAGAGAAAGAAAGAAAAGAAAGAAAAAAGAAGAAAGAAAGAGAAAGAAAGAAAGAAAGAAAGAAGAAAGAAAGAAAGAAAGAAAGAAAAGAAAGAAAGGAAGAAAGAAGGAAGAAAGAAAGAAAGAAAGAAAGAAAGAAAGAAAGAAAGAAAGAAAGAAAGAAAGAAAGAAAAAGAAAGAAAGAAAGAAAGAAGGAAAGAAAGAAAGAAAGAAAGAAAGAAAGAAAGAAAGAAAAAGAAAGGAAAGGAAAGGAAAGGAAAGAAAAAAGAGAAGAGAAGAGAAGAGAAAAGAAAAGAAAAGAGAAGAGAAGAGAAAAGAAAAGAAAAGAAAAGAAAAGAAAAGAAAAGAAAAGAAAAGAAAAGAAAAGAAAAGAAAAGAAAAGAAAAGAAAAAGAAATGGCTCCTGGCAAGCTCGAGAAACCACACGGGATGCCAGAGATCAAACCCAGATCTGTTCCAGGTGGGCAGTTTTAGAGGCAAATGCCCTACCTCTATGCTATGACTTTGGCTCCTGGGTCTTTAATTTTCATTAATGCCTTAGCAGAGTTTACTTCCTCTCCCTCGTTTTGTCCATTTTACTTTTGCCATATGTATTTTATTTACATAATTAATACACTATTTACCTGACTTTAAAGAATTAAATTTCTCTGATTTTTATTTTATTTTTAAACATCTACTACCTTCAATAGTTTTCTCGTGCTTTGTAGTTTATTTTTGCTTTGTTATATTTTTATGGAAAAATGTTGCTTTATATAAGTTTATATACATTATATAAGTTTCAGGTGGGCATCATTATGAACCAACATCTGTACATTCTGCAGAAGTTCACCAATGAAAATCCAATTATAAACTTCACCAGGAATTAATTTCCTTTAAAATATGTTTTAAAGACAAGGGTGGGATCTTTAATTATTAACTCATATCGTACCATTTCCTGTGCTTTTCACTCCATTGTGAAAATTCTTGATTTTATCTAGTAATTTTACTTTCATCTGAAGATATCCTTTCATATTTATTGTCATAAAAGCATGTTCTTAGAGTTTTACATTCTTCTTTAGTTTAGCTTTAGCTTTCTTTTTTAAATAACCTTAGTAATATTTCACCATCAACTTTTGAAAATATTTTGTCCGCATGGAATTCTAGAGTATGATAACTAAAGAGAATTATGTCTTTTTCTCTGTTTTGAGTTACAAGCTGTGTATGTATTTCCTTCTTTTCCACTCTGAACTGGCTACCTTTAACATATTATTTAGCAATTGTTTAGAAATTTATCCCACTAAAGTTTTTTTTTTTTTGAATCTGTGGGATTTGATTTCATTTTGGGGTGGGGGGAAAGATTGCCCCTGTTCTCTCAATTCAGTTTTGTTCTGATCTATTATTCTCTTTTGTTCTGAAAGGTGATTATAGTTGAGTTAACTGCTCCATATTGTCCATATTGTTCCACTGTCAGTCAGTTTTTCTTGTCCTTTCACTCTTTTCCTGTGCTTGTTTTTTTTTTTTTTTGAGGGGATTTTTTTTTTTTTTTTTAGTTACAGTTGGCAGTGCTCAGGGGTTACTCTTGGCTCTGTGTTCAGAAATCCTTCCTGGCAGGCTCTAGGACCATATGGGAAGGTGGGGTCAAACCCAGGTTGATCACATGCAATGCAAAGGCCCTCCATGCTGTGTAATCATTCCAGACCCTCCGCCCATGCTTGATTTTATTGCTGCATTGTCACTTTGCTGATCCTTTCTTTACTAGTATCTTATATTTTGGATGTCAATTCAATACTCTAAAAATAAATGCATATGCACATTACTTTTTATAGAAGTTTTATTTAGTTATTTAAATTTTATGCATTTTGCTCTGATTTTCTTGAATACGTCTATAAACCAGCCTTTTAACAGTTCTGCAAATTTAATGTTTTATCATCTCTATCATTTCGGGGTATTTTTCTATTGTCTAATTTGTGTCCTGAGTCAGGAAAACTTGATCTGTTTTGGTCACTTGAACAAAAGTTGTTACCTTCTTTTGAAGAACTTGTTCCGTTTGAGGAATGTTTGAAGTTTCATTATGATTAAAGTCTAAAGCAGGCTTTAGGGTCAATATAAAACTACTGTAAGAGTGGAGTCCTCCCCTGACATACTTCTCCAATTCTAAGGGGTTCAATAGGAATATTGCACATATCGGTGAATGAGAACTAGATCATTTTTATGTCTTGTATAAACTCTGAATATTGTTAACATATTCTTCACTTTTTTTTTTATTAGTTTTGCTGCTTACTGTTAATGTTCTTAAATGTTCCATTTAGGACCCAATAACAGATTAAAATGAATCTTTTTATGATTAATGGCAGTCTTGATTCACCTCCCTTCTTTCTGGTACTCTACCTTAAAAATTTTTGAATCTTGCTTAATTTTCATACTGATTAATAATATACATATGTGTGTGTGTGTGTATTCAAATTTAGTAAAACCAGTGTGTTAATTTTGGGCTTTCTTGTTGCCCAGTGGCTCATCGACTGCTACCCAGCAGATATGAGAAATGACATGAGTTTACTTTGGGTTGTTTTGTTTCTTTCGAAAATCCCCAAACTGTGTTGATTATTTTTTAGAAAAAAAAATTAGTCCTATTTTTGTTCCATTTTCTAGGTATTGAAGGTGGTATGGGTTAACCTAGTCCCATTTATTTCCTCTTGAGAATTGAGAGTTGTGCTTTAAAAAAAAATCTGGCAAGAGAATGTTTTGTTGAGATTGCTCTCTCATCATAACTTATTCTGCTGTGACATCCCACTAGCATTAAATGTCTGGGAAACAGAGAGCAGAAAAACCCCAGAAGTAGAATTATTAGCATCTCAGTAAGACAATGAAAGCTGGAGCCAGCTTTGCTTAGTTACCTAGGGAGTGGGGTGAATCAGACTTGGCATGGTATTTATTTTGCCAGCTTTAGCACCGATGCGTGGCACTGAAAAGCAATTTCTGGAAGAGTTAAAAAGGGTCATCATAGCCAGGTCAGCTTTCATCTCTTTGCCAATCTGGTATCAGCTCTTAAAAGAACAACCTTAGAATAGAAAAACAAAAACAAAAACAAAAAAACTGCTATTCAAAGTACAGAGGTTAATCTACTTGTCTGACATGTGGCTAATCCTGAGTCCATCCCAGTATAGTTTATAGTACTCAAATACAGCCTGTTTACTCCTGAGCACTGCTGGATGTGACCCCCCAAAACCCAACAAACTAAGTAACCATATAGAAACCAATAGAAAGGCAGTTTTATATTCTAGGGCTAGAGAGATATGTCATTTACCTGAATGCAAGCTTTGTGTTGGTTTAATCCCTGGTATTCTGTGGTATTGTGAGGATCATTAGAACCCCCCCCCCAAATTTAGAACCTCTCTTTGATACTGTTCTCAAATTGCATAGCAGATGGAAACCTCAGAGAGCAACTGCTCCTAGGGGATTATCCTGGAGAAAAAAAGCTTCAGAGACACCACTCCAGAGATAGGGGAGGATAGTACAAAAGGGGTACAGTCTTCCCATTATTAGTGATTACCCTCAGATTTGATTCCAGGCTATCCATCCTCCTTTCAATAAGATTTTCTTTTTCTTTTTTTGTTATTGGGCCACACCCAGTGATGCTCAGGGGGTTACTCCTGGCTATGCACTCAGAAATTGCTCCTGGCTTGGGGGACCATCTGGGATATCTGGGGATCGAACTTCGATTGGTCCTAGGTTAGCACATGCAAGGCAGATGCCCTACCACTTGTGCCACAGCTCTGGGCTCTAACAATTTTTTCTAATAATTTTGCCATTATTATCACCCATTATGATGCTCCCTAGATACTCCTAAGCCTCAATTTTTATGTCAAACATCTCTCTGGTACCTTATGTCCCATTGACTGAACTTTTATATCCCTGACCCTGTCACCCTGCAAGTATTCCAGTTTCTATTTCCTCATTTCATTTTTTTTTTATCACTCTTGTAGTCATTATTATTTGGTTGTTGTATTTGTTGCTATCGTACCTTTTATTAGTTGCTGGTTTGGTTTTGGTTGATTTTTGTTTCTTTTTTGTTTTGTTTACTTGTTGTTTGTTTTTAGTTTTTGTATGTTTTTTGTTAAGTTTTTCTTCTTTCCCTTATTTTTAAATTGTTATTTATCTCCAGATAAATTTAAATTAATAGTTAACCTTTGTTTGTTTTTTCTTTTCAAACAGAAACACATAACTTGAATCACCTTGTTCTGCCTCATAAATTGAAGGGAAAAATTGGATGGTACCAGAACCAAACAGTCAGATGAACAATGAGTAGAAATAAAAAATGATCAGATTTAAACACCAAATCCAAAGTCAGTGACAACAGAATCGATACCCAATCTTCAACAAGCTATACACAGAGGGACCAGTTATACTAGCAGTTAAGAAGGCAAAGGAAGGGGATGCTGGGAACATGGATGGAGGGAAGACAATGCTGGTGGTGGGAATACTCCTGACTCAATGTCATTATGTACCTTAAATGTTACTTTGAGAGATTTGTAATTCATGTTGGTCACAATAAAAATTATTTTTTAAAAAAAGCACTGTTAGAAAGAAATAAAGTGTCTCTTGTCATCTGTCTGGGACCTGTTTTTTCATGGTCATCAGCTAGGAGAGAATGTGTTTGGTACTGGACACACCAAAAGAATGAAATTTGACTGTTGTTGGTTAATTTGCTTTAGCACATCTGAACACTGCCAGGAGTGGGACCTAAGCACTATAGGCCCTAAGCTCTAACTAAGCATATGAGTGTGACTTCACATAGAAAGAAAGATAAGGAAAGAAGAAAGAAAAAAGGAAGGAAGGAAGGAAGGAAGGAAGGAAGGAAGGAAGGAAAGAAGGAAAGAAGGAAAGAAAAAGAAAAAAGGAAGAAAAACGAAAAAGAAAGAAGCTAAAAAAAGAAGAAAGAAAATTAATCTTGCATCTTTTCTGGCTATCTATATCAAGAGGAAAGTGGCAGAATGACGCACTCTTCTGGTACCTAAATATTTATGTGGTAGATAATCATAAGCCCACATAGATAAGTATCTCAGCATCTTAGCTTGGCTTTTCAGCACCTTGTAGTATGGTTCCTAGAGTCTTCTGAATTAGAATACAAATATTTGGGACAAGAAAGTGCTAGCTTTCCAGCAATTTTGATGGGTAGTATCTTAGATTAAACAACAACAACAACAACACCACAAAACAACTCTTATGCCCCTATAGGCTGAAGTGTCCTTGGAAAATCTAGAACACCATGTACTGAAAAGTTTCTGTAGATGTTTCAGAAGAACTGAAAATACATGATAGAGCCTTCCAGGGCTGATTTTCAAGATAGTTTGAAACAATAATATTTAGAAAAATTCTCTTTCTTATTAGTCGGTTGTGGTTTCACTAGCCGAATCATCATAGTTGAGTGGTTTGGGACGTTTCAAGCCTCTGATCTTAGTTTAGTGGCACTGAGAAGTTCTAGAATCAAGGCACCACTGCAATACTTCTGAAAGCCCTAGAGTAGACAACTCTCATCCCTGTATTTTTCAGCTTCCATAGTCCATCTGCATTTTACTTATTTACTTAAAACATATTTCTGGGTCCCCTCTTTGACTATGGCTTCCGTCATCACACCTTTGCTTCTGAACAAAAACATCTTGCCTTTTCATAGAAAGGTTCTCTTGTGTTGGAGGATGTTCCCAACAACTGTAAGTAACCACATCGGGAATTGTTCTTTTTTCTCAAGAAGGTAATATTTTTTTCCCCACAGATCTTAGGAATTAGAATGTTCAGACATTCTTGGCGAGGCCTTATTTTGACTCACCAATCATTCTAAATATTTTTTTCTTTTCAAATGAAACGTGATATGTTTCCCAAATTTGGGGAAAATAGCATGTGAGTCTGTGCTCTTTAGACCCATGAAGTCTGTAGAACCAATATGTGGTCCATTATATGATACCATTCTTAATATGTCTACCACCTCCATAGTCTACCACTTAATAGTCTTAATAGTCTACTTTCTTAATAAGACTATTTGCTACTTAATAAGGTATTTTTTTTACAAACTGTATCCTAGGTAACACAGAGACCATCCTTTTGCCCACTGGGACTATTCTCAGCATAGATCACACTCTTCATGATTGTTGCATGCACCATTTATCATGCCAACATTCATATTACCAATACAAAGCTTTCCTGGAGTATCCAGGAAGGCTTTTTTTTTTTTTATCATGCCTTTGCTGCTTACCAAAAAGAGCTTGTGGTTATAGGGTGAAAAATCTTAACGTTTTCCTCTGTTTTTTTGGCCTAGACTGTGGGGTGTGTTAGGCGCCTGGTTTTAATGATTATTTTAATGGTATTTTAAGCCACAGGCTTAGCTTGCTCCTCACTCTTGCCAGTTCTTACTTGTCTTTTATGCCATACAAGTCTTGTTCTTCAAACCCCACTGGGCAGAGAGACATAGCTTTCCCCTGTGAGCTGTGTCGAGCCAAGCAAGTGACTGGCCCTAAGGAAAGAGGAACTGTGTTTAGGGCTGAGACAGGGGGGTGGAAACTGGACCACTGCCGGGCCTCCCTCCACCCCCAGTGTTCTCAGAGCCCACTCATTTTGGCACCAACTTTGGAAATTGAAGGATCTCTGAGGGGATATTAATCATTTTTATAATGACATCAGTGTCTGTAATCATGTGGGGTACCTATACCCACTTGGGTTGTAGCTCAGGTCCATTAAAAATAGTAAAGAAAAATGTATTGAAACCCTTTGAGGTGCTTGTTCATCATGTGTTGGAGCATTCTGGATAGAAGTTGCTGGAATAGATTGTTTTGACTTCCGAGGAACACAATGCAAAATGGCAGAAGGTCTGTCATCCCTATAGACATTCAGGGCTCAGATACACATTTAACAACTTTTCAAATGAAGGTAATCATTGAATTTATTACTACATGGAGATTACATTTGGAGCTAAATTTCAGCTAATGATCTTCCTTCATCGTCCTTGCCACACTTATTAAAATAAATAGAGAACATTGAGGCCACTCAAGATTTTAAAATCACTCATTCCTCCATTATATTTCCACTCTTGAATACCTAAGACATCAAAATGACTTGATATTTATACTCCAAACTATTGGCACTATTTATATTTGTTTATCCCAGATTTTGGGGGGAAAAAGAGGGTAAGCAATTTTTCTTTGAGTAAAAAAGGAGAGAGAAAAAGAGTGAGAGCAAGAGAGAAAGTGTATTAAGAACACTCCAGACTATGATGACAAATACTTTATTTTATTTGGGGGGGGCACACCTGGGGGCACCCAGCGGTTACTCTTGGCTCTGAGTTTAAAAATAGCTCTTGCTAGGTTTGGGGGACTATATGGGATGTCGGGAACTGTACCTGGGTCTGTCCCCGGTCAGCCACATGCAAAGCAAACATTTTGTCGCTGTGCTATGTCTCCAGCCCCAGATTATGACAAATGTCTTTAAGTGACTATTTATGTAGATTGGGTACTACTACTTCTCCCCAGACTGGTCAGCAGTAAGTAATGACTCAATATACAAGAAGATCTGGTTTAGAGGTGGAGATATAAAGTCCACATATTTGAGATGAAGAATATTTCAAAGTTAAAAGAAAAATTCTCTTCTTTTCCCTCTTCATCTTCCCTCAAGGTATGATATATTAACTAAATTCTTCACCCTCACCCCAAAATCCCCTGATATTCAAGTGTCAGTTTGTGACTGAGACCTCCCTTATTTTCTATGGCTTTGATGAATGTGAAGCCATTGATTCAGAGATAGTTTTGGTTAATGAAATTTTACTCTCTGGAAAGCCCCACTTTTCCATACCTCTTGAGAACATGCCCATAATGATGGTGAGAATGTACTGTGGCAATTAAAAAAGAAAAACATACACACACATAGAATTGCGAGCTTCTTCAGGATCTTCTTGAACTTCGGTGGGGTTATGCTTTGATGTCTTGCCCTCATTGTGAGTATCCTGCTGGAGGAAGTACACCATAAAAATAATATTTGAGGTTACTGTTAAATATATGAAAGGAGGCAAAGATTCTCTCATGCATTTATTGCTTAACGGTCTAACTCTGTTTCCATTGAAATATTCTTCCATAACTTCTCCTTGGGATTTTTAGTTAAAAGTAATAGAAGAAAAAAAAAAGTAATAGAAGAAAATGGAATTGCAGGAGCATATGGAAACTCAGAACTAAATTTTTTGAGGATGCCATATTTTCCCCCAAAGGCTAATTTAGATGACATTATCACCAACAGTAGAAGAGTTCCATTTCTCTCATATCTTTGTTTTCATTTGTGGGGGGGTTCACACCTGGCTCTGCACTCAGAAATCGCTCTTGGCTGGCTATGGGGACCATATGGGATACTGAAATTCAAACTACCATCTGTCCTGGGTTGGCCAGGTGCAAGGTAAACACCCTACATCTGTGCTATCTCTCTGGTCCCATATCTCTGCTATTAGATAGCTATTTCTATTCTTTTGTATGTGGTATGTCAGTATCATTGGTGTGAAGTAATATCTCAGAGATATTTTGATTTTGTGTTTCCCTAATGACCAGTGATGAAGAATACATTATTTTGCTATCCTTATAAACCATCCTTTTTTTCTTCCTTGAAGAAATATCTGTTCAGCTTTACTCCCATTTGGTGTTCCTTCTGTCCCTATGTTTTGCAACTGTTTTATATGTTTTATTGTTTGACATTTACTACAAGATTCTAAATTAAATTTTGAAAATATATTTGCACCCTTAAGTTCATGGCAGATCTAGTCACAATAACCAAAATCTAAATACAATGTAATTGCTCCACAACAGGTGAAATTAGAAACTGTGGTATGCATACACAATAAAACATCATTAAACTGTAAGAGAAAATCTTTACATCTTGTAGTTAGACAAGAACTTGTAATGTGTGTGTGTGTGTGTGTGTGTGTGTGTGTGTGTGTGTATGTGTAATTGAGATGTACCTATGCACACAGTGGACTACTATGCAGTCCTAAGAAAAACAAAGTCATGCAATTTGTACTGATGTAGATAGAAGCAGAAAATATCATGCTGAGAGAATCCAGTCAAAAAAGAAGGAATCTTGAGCCCCCATGTGATTCAGCTATTACATTCCTAGGGTTATACCTCAGAACACAAAACCAATACAAAAATGCCTTTCTCACACCTAGATCCATTGCAGCATTATTTACAATAGCCAGAATCTGGAAACAACCAAGATGCCCTTCATCAGATGAATGGCTAAAGAAACTGTGGTACATATACACAATGGAATAATATAGAGCTGTCAGGAGAGATGAAGCCATAAATTTTCCTATACATGAATGGATGCACATGGAAACCAGTATGCTGAGTGAAATAAGCCAAAGGGAGAGAGGTAGACACTGAATAGTCCAGCTCAACTATGGATTTTTAAGAAATATAAAAGACATTATTGTAATAATGCCCAGAGACAATAAAGATGAGGGCTGGAAGGACTGGAAGGACTCACAAAATGAGGCTTATTACAAAGAGTGGTGAGTGCAGCTAGAGATATGACTATACTAATAACTATCATGACAATGTTAATAAATGACAGAAGTAGAATGCCTGTCTTGTAAACAGGTAGGTGGTAGGGGAGGATCAAGATGAGGGGCATTGGTGGTGGAAATGTTGCATGGGTGAAGGAGGGATACTCTCTTTATGACTGAAACTCAACTACAATCATGTTTGTAATCATGGTGCTTAAATAAAGATATTATTTAAGGGGCCAGAGAGATAGCAGGGAGGTAAGGCATTCGCCTTTCATGCAGAAGGATGGTGGTTCAAATCCTGGCATCCCATATGATCCCCTGAGCCTGCCAGGAACAATTTCTGAGCACAGAGCCAGGAGGAGTAACCCCTGAGAGGTGCCGGGTGTAACCCAAAAACCAAAAAAACAAACAAACATAAAAACTCACCACCAACAACAAAAAGAAACCAAAAACAAAAACAGAAACAAAATAAAACAAAACTATATTATTTAAAAATAAAATAAATAAAGAGAAGGGGTTGAAACAGAAAATTTCTATTATGTGTGGCAATAAAAAAA